>NC_084650.1:3406992-3504328 GCF_019802595.1 Syngnathoides biaculeatus
TGAACGCTCATATTTGTTTGGCACAGTTTTTACGCCGGATGCCCTTCCTGACGCAACCCTCTGCATTTATCCGGGCTTGGGACCGGCCTACAGATTGCACTGGTTTGTGCCCCCATAGGGCTGCATTTCCGTTGGTATGAATCTGTTTCTAAAATATCAAGATAGTGAAGCATCAACTTCAGGCAATGGTACTAGCAGTGCATGAGCACTAGGGATCGCAAAAAAACGCTTACTTTCATAACCGGTTTTAACCGAACAGCTGTAGCAAAAAAAAACGATTAACCGGTTTTAAAACCGGTAGCATGGTGGTGTTTACATAATTCACCCGCGGGACCTCGAGTTGGGGTGCGGGGTTCCACACAGACTGTTTTTGTTGTTGCTTCTCCGGAGTGACGAGTTCACAGAGTTCCCCCCGTTAGTGAGTCGTGTTATGATGTCTGCCAATAAAACAAGTTTTGTTCCTGTGTCCGACACTCGCCTCCGACTCCTTTTCTCCGGCGCTACACCATCGATCGTTAATTTACTACGCGGTAATGGGGTAGTTTGTATACAATATTGACAAACAAGCTTGTTGAATGTGGCTTTCAACAACGCACTTGTGTAAGTTAAATTTTTGTTATTTTTTATTGTAAAAATGTTTTAATGTTGTCTTTCTTCTTTCGGACTTTCAGAAAGCTCATGAAAGTATACCGAGCGTTTCCTCGATGCCATGTTTGATGTTTCTTTGATTTAACTGAATGTTCTTTTGAGTCCAACTTTACTCTAACAGCGAAACTTGGAAAAAAGTGGAAATGATGTTGAAAAAATAGCGCAATGTTGAGTACCGGAAGTACCGATTTCGAAAGTCCGATTACGGTTTCGTTTTTTAAAGAAATGAAAATCGGTTTTAACCGGTTATTTGTAACCGGTTGCGATCCCTAATGCGCACCTACAGTTGTTCAGCCATCAACTTCAACCAGCCAGAAGTCAGGCTTTATGAACGTAGTTCAATACACAAAGACGGACTCGTTAAAGGCAGAAATCGTGTGGACTTTAAAAGTGATCTGCAGCCATTACAGTTAAAAATCTTGTGAAAATAATTTGAAAGTATTTGCAGTCATGTTCCCAGACAGTGACATTGCTAAAAACTACCACTGTGGGGAAAGGAAGACTTCGTACCTGGCTACTTTTGGCATCGCTGCCCACTTTTCATCTCTACTGCCTCAAAGCCAAAAAAGCCAGAATAGAGACTGACGTATCAACGCTTATTGAGAAGGCTGACAGGCTGCGTGAGGAGGCAGAAGAAAAGAGGAATCTGAGGTTTATCACCGAGGCCAATGCACTCAGAGGCAGAGCAAAGGACAAGAGAGCCACTTTGGCACCTCTGCAGCAACAAATACAGGAGGCACTGGGTACAGACATCAGTAGAAGACATTTGTGTATATAGTTGCAATTGTAGTTAGAATCTGTTTTTCTGTATACTGTTACGTGAAGACGTTGACAATGGTCATATCAATGAGAACTACCACAAGGGGCGACAGGTGATCACTGTCACAAGTACTGAGATACTGGAACATTTGATGAACCAAGAACGGTTGGTGGCACCATTGGGTGAGTCTTTTTTCATTACTCTTGATTTCCCACGATGGCCCTAAATTTTTCGTGTTGGCTCGAAATTTTTTCCGTGTCAGCCCTAAATTTTTCGTGTCAGCTCCTAAGAATGCTCCTAAAAAGCCCTTAAATTTTTTGGGTTGGACTGAATATGAACCCTGGCACAGAAACGCTGTGATGAGGATAGATCAACACTACATTATTTTCAGTGATGGAGATTCCTACTGTCAGTGAATGCAATTCACTAACCCAGGGCAACGAAATGGCAAATGCCAGTGACAAAAACTTGCAACTTAAAATGCCTGTCTAATTATAGTTCCAATGTGAAACAGCTGTGAGCGGTGACAGGTGTCACCACCAACAGCAGTGGCGTAGCCACGCCCTGCTCATGACACCGGGATTCAAATCACAGACACTTCTGTCAAAGCACAACCAACTCTACCAACTGAACCACAGCATCCTACAAAAATAAATAAATACATCCAAACATCATCACTACGTACTTATCTGAAATTGTGTCAGGGTTGAGGGGCCAGTACCTTTAGCTGGGACATCCAGACTTCCCTTTCAACAGCCACTTCATCCAGCTCTTCCAGGGGATCCCGAGGCATTCCCAGGTCAGCCAAGAGACGTAGTCTCTCCAGCGTGTCTTGGGTCATCTCCAGGGTCTCTATCCAGTGGGATGTCCTGGAACACCTCACCATCCAAATCAGATGCCCCAGCCACCTCATCTAGCTCCTCTCAATGTGGAGGAGTAGCGGCTTGACACTGAGCTTCTCACCCTCTCTAAGGGAGAGCCCTGACACCCTGTGAAGGAAACTCATTTCGGCCACTTGTTTCCGGGATCTTGTTCTTTTGTTAAGACCCACAGCTCGTGGCCATCGGCGAGGGTAGGAACATAGACCCATGGAAAAATTGAGAGCTTCACCATTTGACTTAGCTCTCTCTTTACCACAATGGACCGATTCAAATTACGCATCACTGCAGACACTACAACAATCCACCTGTTGATCTTCCTCTCCATTCTTCCCTCACTAATGAACAAGACCCCAAGATACTTGAACTCCTCCATTTGGGGCACCATCTCATCCTCAACCTGGAGATAGCATGCCATCTTTTTCTGACTGAGGGCCGCGGTCTCAGATATGGAGGTATTGATTCTCATCCCAGCTGGTTCGGCTGCGAACTGCTATGGTGAGTGTTGGAGATCACGATTTGATGCAGCCAAAAGAACCACATCATCTGCAAAGAGCAGATATGCGATGCTGAGGCCACCAAATGGGACCTCTGACACCGGTAGTACGGGGACCGCATAGCTCATATCAGGGGGGTTCAGTACCCATGATCCTGAAGGACCTCCCACAGGACTCCCTGAGGGACACCATTGAACACCTTCTCCAAGTCCACAAAACACATGTAGACTGGTCCGGTGAACTCCCATGCAGGCTCAAGGACCCTGCCGAGAGTGTCAAGCTGGTCCACTGTTCCACGGCCAGGACGAAAACCACATTGCTCTTCCTGAATTTGAGATTTGAGTTCCCAACGGACCCTTGAAATAAATACTCTCATTAATTAAGTACTGGGAGAATATAGTCTGGTCTAACAAGCGCAATAATGAACTGTTTGGATGCCAGAATGCACACCAGTTTTGGAGGAAAAATGGGACAGCAGATGACTCTGAATGCACCACAACAACTGAAATTCGGAGTTGGGAAAATGATGGTGTAGGGCTGCTTTTCAGCAAATGGTACTGGTAACACATTACGGAATGAAGTATGAATGGGCAAACCGAGACATTCCAGACAAAAATCTGATCCCATCTGGAATATGAAAGTAGGGTGGACATTTCAGCAGGATAATGATCCCAAACATACTGCCAAGGCAACTCTCAATTGATTTCAAAGAAAAAAAAATAATACAGCTGGTGGAATTGCCCAGCTTGAACCCAATCAGATATCTATGGAATGGACTCAAGGTCCATAAAAGAAGCCCACGAAACCTTCAAGATTTAAAGACAGCTTGTGTCGAGGAAGGGGCCAAAATCACATCATAGCAATGCACACGACGAGTTTCCCAATCAAGAGCCATCTTGAAGCTGTCCTTGCAAAGAAAAGTTTTTGTACAAAGTAATAAATAAATAGAAGTTGGCGTATTAAACTCTTTCTCCTTGTGTCATTTCACACACACACACACACACACACAGCTTGGTTTAGGATCTTATTTTTTCCACTTTTATGTTTGGATTACTTATGTTGTTCCCAACATCTGGTGAAATTTTTATTTAGATAACACTTTTATAAACAATTAATGAGAAAATGTTAAGTACTTATTTCAGCCGCTGTATACATATATTCCATGGTTTTTTTTTTATCACTACAATATTTTTTTCAATTTATTGTACAGCTGGCAAGACAGTGGATAGCCGGTTAGCACATCTGCCTCATTGTTCTGAGGTATGGGGTTCAAATCCTGGCCCCACCTTTGTGTAGTTTCCCTGTTCTACTTGTGCTTGTGTGGTTTTTCTCCGCGTTTTTCTTCCAACATCCCAAAAGCATGCATGGTAGATTGATTGAAGACTATAAATTGCCCGTAGGTGGGAATGGTTGGTCTTTTATATGCGTCCTGCGATTGGCTGGCGACCAGTGCAGGGTGTATCCCGCCTCTTGCCTGAAGATAGCTGGGATAGGCTCCAATACGTAATTGTCAATTTGTGTTCAGCGATGGACTGCCCATCAGTCCAAAGTGTACCTCAACTCTCATCCAAAATCAGCCATATTGGCTCTATCTTACCCACAACCCTAATGAGGATGAGCACAACAGAAAATGCATGGATGACTGGGTCGGTGTCTCCAGCTGAGTTGAGTTTGTTTTATTTACTCGTCTACATCTTCATATCTGTGTGTACATGTTAGTATATAGAGATCTCTGATGGTTATAGACAGACTTAGTGTTCATGCAACCAAATTACATTAAGGCGCTCAACTGAAGATGTCTCGAACGTCACTTTCCACTTCCTTATTTATATCGTTTCAGCGATACTTCAGACAGACACGAGGCCATCAGCATTCGACAGCTTACACTTGGCACTTTTTGTTAGCAGAGAAGCCCAGAACCAGTTTGAAAAGTTTAATGGCCATCACACTGGTTCAACACATGGGACAAGTTAGACTATCCGTGCCATTTTTTCCCCCCATAATAGAATCTTTCCTTGACAAACCGTGGAGCAGTAAGCCCACTACTAACACTACTGATGAAAACACCAAACTCTTGGAATAAAGCCAGACTAAGTCTATCAAGAGCTGGACCTCAACGTCAACAAAATCTCAAATCAGTGGATGATTGCTCAAAGGCTTCAAGCAGAAGATTATGATGCTCAACAACCTGAAGAGTAAATTCAACTACGTGTTGGAGGAATGTGATGGGCATAATACGCCTCAAACTGGTGCTGAACTTCAGTCCAGGACATACAAACTTCTCGCTCTGTGTCAGTTTGCAGGGCTGTTCCACTTTCAATTGGTGCACCTAAGGTAATGATAGGCTTGCAAAAACTGCAAAGCCTGTCAAATCATGATGGCTTCAGATCTGTCTGAATGATAGAAAGAAAATGGAAAAAAGCATAAGTGTACAATGACTCTTTGGACACAGTGTATTGTATTAAAGGCTCCCTACAGGTTTTCCCTAGAACTACTTCACAGATTTAATGACTCAGTCTCACAGGGAACTCGACTATAGAAGGAAGAGGTATGGTCAGTAACCATAGCAACCAGACATGTGTGACCATAGAGCACTGTAGATGCTTGCATCACTATGATGGGTCAGTATCTATTCTGAGCCACAGTGACACTTGGCACATCGTCTTTTTTCAAGAGTATAAATTCAAGTGGTAGGTAACGTTAATTTTTTGAAAAGTATACAAAACTCAAAAGCAAATAGATTATCTCTCTTGCAACAATTTTACTGTAACATGGGGTTGTCATGCAGCTTTGTTTGTATTATGTTTCTGGGAATGGACATGGAACATACTACTCAATATTTTCGAGACTCACAGTGGTGAGTCATGCACAGGGTAATTACCCTAAACTGAGCGGGGACGTGGTCTTACACAGGGAAGAACTAGGTCTCTTCTAGATTATTTGTGCCAGCAAGTATAGTGTTGTTTTAAAGTTCCAGGTGTGTTTTTCTTTACCACACTAGCCCCCTATGGATTACAGTATACTGTGTATCCTAATGCATTCTTCATTTGATTTCCTAGTCCTCTCTGAATACCAAATCTCATTAAGATACCTTTAATCAGCCAGACGTCATGAATATGTTCATCTTATTATGGCCAGCTCTCATGGAAACCGTCTGCTTCCCTCACATTCCAAGGAGGTGGAAAATAGGCTTACTGACATATTATTAGAGAGAGGAATCCGATTTTTTTTTTTTTCCACTGACAGCATGTGTGTTTGAAGCCATCAATTTGCTAGTTCAATCTTGCTCCATATTTTGTTTTCTTTTTTTCAAGAGTATGATGTGCATGAATCGTAAAATGCTACAACAGCCTTTGAAAGCTGTAATGGAAAGTGCAGGTTTATCGAAGCCACAAAATATCAGGAAACATACAATGACTTCAGGCGAAAAATCAAACCAAGTTACTCATCACCGCTCTGACACACATTTGCTCTCTGAGTCAATACTTGGCAAAACAAAACCGTCGCTGCCTTCCACCTCAGTGGTTTTCACCTTAGACCTCTGTGTGGGTTGACCTCAGCAAGAAATGTCAATGGAGGGATGCAAAATACGCCATGATGTGAGGCTAACATATGAATGGCACAAGTCGTGCAATCATCAGTGGAAATGGACAGTGGTCATCAGAGCATCTTCCCCTAAGTGGGCTCTTGCACTTCCTGTTGCCCTGCAGGCATCGGCCACATATGCTTGCGAATGGCAGACATAGAGATGATGTGAGAGTAGCAGAGATGAGCAGTGGCGCGAAAGTAATCACCGGAATCTGGGTCACTCTTTTTGCATGCACTTTTATGTTATGTGAATACATGTATATTTAATTGTCTAGTTAAAAATGAGAAGCTGCCGGATCTCAACGCTTTGTCTTCATCGGTTTATTACTCAAGTGGTTGAGGATGGCGTTGAAAGTGTAGATCTGATGCTTGATGCAATATTTGATCATCACTGCGCGGGGATGATGACAATGTCTGATGGCAGCAGAAGTGTCTGCATGTCCCACCAACAAACAGCCAGCATGAAACTACAAAGGCTATGCAAGGAACATGGACAACCAATTGAGATCCAATTAAAAAAAAAAAGGCTGCATTAAAAGTTGGTTAAGCCTTACACTGTAAGGTACTCTGAACAAATTATGGATCAACTTGATGGCACCAGATAACAATGTGCACAACAATTGATGACAGAAATTGTATTGACACATTCAAAAAGGAGTGGGGATGTATCCTGGATCACAAATCAATTGTCAAAAGACAATGTGCTATTTTGTGTAAATGGTACTGACACAGATTGGGGGGGTCGACCTGGCAAGTTTCAGCCCTTGTAATTTGTATAAAATGTCTTGTGTGTTACCTTTCCATATAAATAACACAGACACAGAATGATGGGACAAACTCAAACCTTTGTAGGTTCATCACTTGAAATTCAGTCAAGCATATTAGAATGAAGTTAGTGTTATGCATACGACCCGTGTTTTAAGTCCAGTAGTTTATTTTATTTTGATTTTTCATGCACTGTACTTTCTTTATTTTAAAATATTTTTTTCATGTACAGTCAGTTATATTTCCCTTTTTTTTAAAAAAAATAGTCAATACATTAGCATTTAATCCTCAACTATTCACCTCTTTTGCCTGTAGTTTGGTGGGATGTGCTCGAGCCCCCCATGACCCTAACCAGGATACATGGTGTTGAAAATGGATGGATGAAGATTGTAATTAAATCATTGATGAAGTAGCTTTGATGTTGTGTTTACTTTTATGTGTTGTGCATAATGTTAAAGTGGCCTGTATTAATACAGAGATACTATTTAGGAATAAAACCAAAGCCCTGTTTATGAAGAACTCACAGGCCTACAGCCTTACTGTATTTTAACTATCATTATGGTGATGTTTGCAGGAATAAATATTTTTCAGTACAAAAGGGAAAAAAAAAGAAAGGGGATCCACTCTCCAATAGAGTAGCAGTGAAGTAGATTGGTTGGATGTAGTTCACCTGATTTTTCACCTTAGAGGTAGTATGTGTACAGGTTTTGGTTTCACTATTCTGTATACTCAACACTAATTTATTTGTAAAATATTTTAAGAACAGCCGCAGCTGTAACAAAGTGCTGTGTAAACAGTAGTGACGTGGAAAGTCTTTATTCGGCTTTTGGATTTTCTAGACTGGCTTTTCTGGACAATGTAGAATCTCAGAATTTTGCCAATAGATAAACATTATAATTGTGCAGTGAAGAAAATGAGTATTTGAACACCCTGCTATATTGTAGGGTCTCCTACTTAGAAATCATGAAGGGGTCTGAAATTTTCACCGTAGCTGCATCTGCACTGTGAGAGAGAGAGAATCTAAAAAGAAAAATCCAGAAATCACAATGTATGATTTTTTTTTTAACGATTTATTTGTGTGATACAGCTGCAAATAAGTATTTGAACACCTGAGTAAAACAATGTTCATATTTGGTACAGTAGCTTCTTTTTGCAATTACAGAGGTCAAACATTTCCTGTAGTTGTTCACCAGGTTTGCGCACACTGCAGGAGGGATTTTGGTCTACTCCTCCACACAGATTTTCTCTAGATCAGACAGGTTTCTGGGCTGTCGCTGAGATACACAGAGTTTCAGCTCCCTCCAAAGATTTTCTATTGGGTTTTGGTCTGGAGACTGGCTAGGCCACGCCAGAACCTTGATATGCTTCTTACAGAGCCACTCTTTGGTTTTCCTGGCTGTGTGGTTCGAGTCATTGTCATCTTGAAAGACCCAGCCACAACCCATCTTCAATGCTCTGACTGAGGGAAAGAGATTGTTCTCCAAAATCTCACAATACATGGCTGCGGTCATCCTCGCCTTTTATACAGTGCAGTTGTCCTGTGCCATGTGCAGAAAAACACCCCAAAGCCTGATGCTACCACCCCCATGCTTCACAGTAGGAATGGTGTTCTTGTGATGGAACTCATCATTCGTCTTCCTCCAAAAATGTTAAGTGGAATTATGACCAAAATGTTCCATGTTGGCCTTATCGGACCACAAAACCTTCTTCCATGACTCCACTGTTTCATCCAAATGGTTATTGGCCAACTTAAGATGGTGCAGGTTTAAGCAGGGGAACCTTCCGTACCATGCATGATTTCAAACTATGACGTTATAGTGTATTAACAACAGTCACCTTGGAAACGGTGGTCCCAGCTCATTTCAGGTATTTGACCAAGTCGGGTTGTGTAGTCCTGGGCTGATTCTTCACCTTTCTAAGGATCATTGAGACCCCACGAGGTCATATCTTGCATGAGGCTCCACTGCGATCGAGATTGACCATTATGTTTAGCTTCTTCCATTTTCTAATGATTGCTCCAACAGTGGACTTTTTTTTTCCACCAAGCTGCTTGGCAATTTCTCTGTAGCCCTTTCCAGCTGTGTGGAGTTGTACAATTTTGTCTCTGGGGTCTTTGGACAGCTCTTTGTTCTTGCCCATGTCACAAGTTTGAATCTTACTAATTGTATGGGGTGGACAGGTGTCCTTATGCAGCTAATGACCTCACACAGGTGTATCTGATTCAGGATAATGCATGGAGTGGAGGTGAACTCACAGGTCTTTGAGGAGAGTCAGAATTGTAGCTGATAGACAGCAGTTCAAATACTTATGTGCAGCTGTATCACACAAATAAATTAAAACACACATCAAACCTCAAGTCGGGATAAACCACCCCTAATTCTTGCAAAGTTTTGAGACGAAGATGAAGTTACAGTAAAAGCGTTAACTTCCTTAATTGACTGGTTGTGCATGCTAACTAATCTGACACCAGTATCCATGAGGTAGTTCAGTTTTCGCCGGAGTTCCATGACCTGGGTTTGTTGCGACATGTCACACCCCTCCTAGACGGTTCCCAAATCACCATGCTGCTAATTCAGAGCCACACACGAAGCGACATCAACATCCCCAAAATTACTACGGTCTAATCCGACTTCCGCGACTTTAGTCAGTCTAAGTTGTCTGGGGCTTCACGCGCCTGGTAGGGTCACCCAAAGCAAAAAGGTTCTAGGTAAGGGACCAGAAAAAGTATCGCTACATGAAATTTTATACAAATATTGGCTCTCACGATCTTACACAGGTGTATCTGATTCAGGATAATACATGGAGTGGAGGTGGAATTTTAAAGGTGGACTAACAGGTCTTTGAGGGTCAGAATTGTAGCTGACAGACAGGTGTTCAAATACTTATTTGCAGCTGTATCACACAAATAAATCATTACAAAAATCATACATTGTGATTTCTGGATTTTTCTTTTTAGATTATCTCTCTCACAGTGGACATGCACCTACAATGAAAATGTCAGACCCCTCCATGATTTCTAAGTGGGAGAATTTGAAATATAGCGGGTGTTGAAATACTTATTTTCTACACTGTATAAGAGGAGGGGGAGGAGCTAATGTAGAAAGTTCTGGTCACGTGTAAGTGTATTATTTGTTAGTTTGGTCACTGTAAGCCATACATGTTCATTAAAAGCAATATAAAGAAAAATGACGCCAACAAGACAAACTATCAGAAATATTTAAAGTGACTTTCTTCTGCGGTGACGTCACCGCCCACACCGGCGTTGTCGTTCTTGTACAGGCAATCAGGTGTCGCGCTTCTAAGCCTCGATCGGTGACGCCCGCCCCATTTCCTCCATCACATCTTCTTCCTTCGAGACACTTTTGAGGTTTTTTTTTCCCCCCCTGTAATGTACCCGCGTGGACGTGGGGGCACACCGGTGACGTCGCTATACTCGCTGGCCGCAGTTCGCCGGACAAGAAGCATTTTAGCTAGCGGCTGATTCAACCGCCCAGGCGGGTTCTGGGTGTCAAAATGCGCGGAGCGGATCTTGTGTTGAATGCTGCTGAGTGGGTTCAAGGTGGCGAATGAGGAGAGCGTTCCCCACGCCGAAGCCTGCACATCACCGGCCGTCTAATTCAGGTGCGTGTCACCGCCCTGATGCTTGACAAGTTGTCGGTGCACGCTTCTTGTTTGTGTTGGCTGTGTTAGTGAAGCGGTCAAGGGAGGCTGCAATAGGCCGGGATCGGATAGTCGCACTGGAGTGTGGTTGACACCGCGTACGTATCAAACACACCGTTGCACCTCGGAGCTGTTGCCGTCCCGAGGCGGAATAGTTGTGCTTAATGATATTTCATCTTTAAATTCCTGCTCTCTTCATCTTCCACTTCCTGTGCAGTGCGGTGCAGGGCAGCCATGCCACCCCCTTGCACAGTGAGGCCACTGTATAACATGACAAGGTTAACTCAATTGATCATTGCATCAATCATTGCACGAACACATCAAGAGGGGACCTTGCAGGCAGCAAGGACAGCCGACCTGTATGGAGTCTGTCGGTGCTGCAGCTGCAGCAGACTCTAGCATTTCTCTCCGTGGGGCGTGGTAGATGTCAGTGGCAGACTTTAATCTCCTATTTTGACTGCCTTTCTGTCCTCTGCAGTGGGAACGTTCTGGGCATTTATTCCGTATCCGTCCTATTCGGTATAAGGTTCATGGCATGGAAAAGTACAGGGTGTGTGTCATACAAGTATGCATAAATTGTCCTTGAACATACTACTATACGGACGCTAAAGTGGATATCAAGCATATTGAAGCCTCGATACTTGTATTTAGAGAAATATATTAAAGAATTTTTACCATTATCCCTCATCAAGATTAAGCGTTCCATGCCATAAAGGTCACATTTTCCCTCCTATTTTATGCATAACATGGGCCAAATGGAGTTTGTGACCTTAAGCTTGACACGTATGCAGTTTGTCAATTGTGTACAATGTCCGATGAAAGGTAAAAGGCAGCAAAGCCAAATCAGTTTTAGCTGTTGTGAACTTGTGATGTACTTTATAGTCATACTAGTTATTATTCATGTACCTGCCTACTTGTTCGTAGCTGACACCCACCCACTCCACTCCACTCAAATCATCCTAGGATGATGGCTAAACAGTAACACAGGTGGATCTTGGGCAAATCTATAAATTGTACTATGGATCTCTTGCCAACCTCAGAGGAGTTGAGAAATTTATTTTGGGAGAAATTCCCAAGCATTTCAGAACCAGAATTGTCCTGTGTTCAAGCCCATTTTGTGAAGGCTGAGTCCATGAGTACAGCAAAACCTAGAGAGTTGTGCCATCACACAGGTTACCTTCCTCTCTGCCAGTTGTAAGTACTTTAATGTACACAAGGAAGCACATTCTAAAGTACTGTTTCTCATCACCAGCACATTTGGGCGACACGAGCATGAAGAGTCAATGTAATTTGCTGCAAAAGTATTGTAGGTATTGGTACAGGGTGAATAAAGTAGTCTATCTGTCTGACTGTCTTTCTTTTCTCTCTCTCTCTCTCTCTTGCTCTCACTCATCCCATCCATCCATCACCTGTCTCATGACAGCCAAGCAAAACTGTTGTCCTTAATCGGAGAACAGTAATCTAATCAGAGCGAAATTTATCTATATAATCAAATATTTTTTAATACTGTGGATAAATGGTATAGTTTATATACATATATATATATATATGTATATGTTTTTCCAACTGAAATTGTCTTGCAAATCTGATAAAATGACAAAAGATTTAAAAAAAAAAAAAAGTGTGGCATAGGACCTTTAAAGTCCATGTACTAGTACGCTGTTTGTGCGCAATAATTCAGCACACGAGCGAAATACCATTACTCAAACAAATGTCTTACTGTTTTTTCCCTCTACAACTACCTTCCGCAACTGTATGACATTTCTGCACTATAGTGGGGCAAAACTGTGCACTAGTTGAGGTCCGTGTGTTTAATGTTCATGTTTTAAGGAATTCAGACTGATAGCTGTTAAGGACGCCACCTGCTACCTTTATTGATACATGACCACTGACTGCTGAATGCTGACTGTATATTCTCTACATCTAAACCAACTCCTTGTATGTCCAGTAGATAGTTACACATCAAACACATGAAAACATACACATCAAAACATCATACACATCAAACGTCATGTCATGATCATTACATTGCCCTTTATTTTATTTATTTATTTTTAGAATGTAGTTGAACCACTCAAACATTCAAAGTTTCATTGCAGCGTTAAACACAAACGATCATTGGTCAACAAAACATCAATAGTGAACTTAAAAGAAAACATCTATCTGAAGAAAACAAGAGAATGACAGCAACACTAATCAGTCACAATCACTTTCCTCCAAGTAAGCTGGAGGGCGTCAGTTACCACTTGCAGGATACGTTGGTGTTTTTGTGTGGTACATTATTGTGTTGTTTGAAGAGGCATTATTATGCACTTGGTTACCACCATCAAGATCCATAGGGATGTGTAGAAGATCCGGAAGCACCTTCTTGAAGAACGATGCATTCCTAACAATGGTGTGCCCTTGTCTGGAAGCTGTCACCATAATGCCTTTGATTTTAGTCTCTGTATGGCAGGTTGTTGTATGGTGAGGTGAGCTCTTTCTGTTTGGGCTGACGATCTAGCACCGTGTCACCAAGAGTGAGTGTGTGTGGTTTTGCGTGACGATGAGAATCTGCACGTTTTTTCATTTGGGTTTTAGCCTTGCTATCTCTTGCCCTTACTGTAGCATCTGAATTTTTTGCAGCATACGTGAAAGATGGAATCTTCGTAAACATCTTTCGTTGAAATAGCATTTCAGCAGGGGAGCTCTCAGTTGTGCTGTGAAGTGTAGATCTGTACTCGCATAGAAAGATATTCAGATGTTGTTTCCAGGGCAGTCCTTGAGTGTTGACCACACGAATAGCTTTACCCAGTGTTTGCATGAATCTTTCAGCTGCAACATTAGTTTGAGGCCACAGAAGTGTGATCCTGTGATGTTGTAATCTGAGATACACTGCAAACTGGGGAAACTGGTTACTGTTAAATGGGGGACCATTGTCTGTTTTTAGAATTTTAGGAATCCCAAACATGGAGAAGACTTTGTCCATGACAGGAATGACAGTGTTGGCTGAAGTTGACCTCACAATCTCAACAACTGGGAATCGTGTGTAATCATCAATGTTGTCGAGTTTATACCCTCCAGTCGGAAGTGGTCCAAAAAAGTCTACACTAATGCTGTGTCATGGAGTTTCTGGTAATGCTGAGATCTTCAGGGCTCAGTGTGTCCAACCGGTGTGTGAACTTCAACTGCTGCTTCTGCTTCTATCTTGATCAGGCCCAGTGCTTTTGATGTCCTATAACTCAGAATATTGAACCAGTCACTTTTAATCACAAAGAATGTGCATTGTGCCACCTTTTGTCCCTTTTCCACATTGCACTTGAACGCACCGCTCACAGTTAACGAGACATTAGAGCGAAAGGGGTATATCTTGATTGTAGTGGGACTTAATTGCGGAGGTGGCATCAGTTTTTCAAAACTTGTCTCGCTCATGCAGTTTGGTGATGCACCAGAATCAATCAAAAGAGACAATTTGTTGCCATTCATCATAATTTCAGTCTGTGTTAGGTCTGTAGTCTTGTTGTCCTCCACTGCATATACATATGCATCTTCAATTTCACTGCTGGATGAGTTACGCTCTGTGTGTTCATATACAGTCTTGGTTAAATGGTGGATTTTTCTTGAGTCACCTCTGTCTGTGTTGTTTTTGTTTTATGCCTTTGGATGTTGAATGGCACTGTCTCGCGAAGTGATTTAGTTTACCACAGGCTCTACATTCCTTGATCTCAGTTGGGCATTCGCTTTCATGGGGATATTTACCTCCACAATTTCTGCATTGAGTGATGAAAGTGAAACTCTTTTCCGGCCATCTGTTAATCTTTTGAGGCTTACTTTTATCCAATGCATTGACTAAACCTGCTGTGTCATTTTCAATGCCTGATGATTGCATCTCAGACTGTTCCAATGTTCTCCTGTAGTCAAGAAGCAATGCTAGTGTTAGGTGAGGTTCTCTCAGTGCTTTCCTGCGTAGTATGGATGATGTGTATATGTGTATAATTTGTGTTTTGATTTCTGGACCAACATCTGCAAACTCACAATATTTGGTCAACATGGGTTGTGGGTTCGTATCCCACTGGGGCCTCCACTCCCTGAGAAGGGTTGCGTCAGGAAGGGCATCCGGCGTAAAAATTGTGCCAAAAATATATATGCGTTCATCTGAGATGACACGCTGTGGCGACCCCAAAAGGGACAAGCTGAAAGAAACTTTATTCTTAGTCTTAGTGTGATGCTTGTCTAGAGTCTCTCCTAGTTCTTGTATGGACTTTCTGAAGATATATACTTGGTACTGAACATTTTTCTTTGGTGAAAAATATCCAGCCAACATCTGCTTTGTAACAGCATGATCGTCATTTACTGTGAGTGTATCATAGATGTCATATGCAGGTTCTCGTGCCATGTATTGCAGAAAACCTTTCACCCTAGCATCTCCTGTAATGTCCATAGCAGTAATATAATTTTCATACCTTTGAATCTGACAGGTTCAACAGAGCTCAGATTGGTTTCTGTGTTGGATGGTAAGAAAGCTGTGTGCTCCAGTAAAGACATGTTCTTTGACCTGTTTGCTTTCGTCGCTTGTGTTAGCTTTAGCGTCTTGATTGTTCCTCTTTGTATTTCCTCCCATTCTGTCTTTTTAGCTTTTTCCACTTCTCTTTCGACACTGCGCATGATACTGTTTACTCCTCGTTGCCAATGTAATGTTCATGTTTTAAGGAATTCAGATTGAGAACTGTGTAGGATGTTACCTGCTGCCTTTATTGATACATGACCACCGACTTCTGAATGGTGACTGTATATTCTCTACATCTAAACCAACTCCTCGTATGTCCAGTTGATAGTTACCTATCAAACACATCAAAACATCATACACATCAAACATCATATAATCAATGTTGTCGAGTTTATACTCTCCAGTCGGAAGTGGTCCAAAAAGGTCTACGTATTAAAACAATAATAGTAATATGTTGTCAAATGTGATCTGTGTTCGGCTCGGCAACCTTACAATTTTCTGTCCTTTCCACTGTCCTCTCCTCTGCCTGACCTAATCTCATTTTCTTCTTCTTAATTCACGATTAGGCACAGCAATCACCGTAATCCCAGTAGACTCTACTCGCAGGACTGTTCTGTAGGTGCAGCTGTACACCTGGTATTCCTCACTGCTAGTGAAGTATTGATTAACAATGTGTTTATTAATATAGTCCTTGTTTGCAGTGCTGGCACACTGCATTGTATAACAGAGCCATTTACAATACAGGTCAATACAGATTTAATCGAAGATTATAACCACCCATCTGAATGAGAGACTGTGTTTAGGTTCACTAGTCATTGAGGTCACAAACATGCATCATTGTGGTGGCAGAATAGTTTTAGCCCTCATGCTTCACTAGTGTTGCACTCAGCTGTGTTAGAGACTCTCAATTGGATTCAGTGTGTTTTTTTAAAGTTTGTGTATCACTTTGTGCGCACGGCTGGGCAGCTATGGGCTGGAGTGAGGCAACACCTGTTCTAACAGTCTCCGTCTCCCTCATCTATGTTGATAAGATTAGAATGACAATGTGTGTTCATGTGTGTCATGCTTGTCGTGAATGTGCAATATAAACAGAACTTTATCAGTCTATCATACACACACACACACTCACTATTGACTATAAGTCTTTGCTCTCATTTGTACTTACTGTTTCTTTGTTACATGTATTTGTTATGCTTTATATGATCAGGATTTTTGGGACCGATCAGCAAATTAAAGGGGAAATCCAGTGCTTTGCATGAACAGTGTATCCAATAGGTCATGTAATATGTACCCTATTTTGACAATGCGATGGTAAATCCTCTGACTACTGGAGACTGACTACTACTACTACTACTACTACTACTACTACTACTACTAATCTGACTACTCGGTGGCGTGCGACATAAGTGCGTAAACAAAGGCCCCCGTGAGCTCCGGCGGCGGGCCGCGAGACGAGCTTCGACGTCCGCGTAGGCCTTTAGCCGAGCTTCGGTGGCGGCGGAGGCCTTTAGCCTACCTTCGGCGTCTGGGCTAACGGCCTCCACCGCCTGGAAGCTCGGCTCGCAGCCCGCTGCCGGAGCTCGCTTGACGGACTCCGCGTCATTCTGTCCAAAGAACCATTCGCGGCTGCCGGCCAGGAGCTCCGGGGGCCTTTGTTTACGCACTTATGTCCTGCGCGTAGGCCTCCGAGTAGTCCGGGTCCGTGTCATTCCACCCGAAGAACCATCCAAATATTCAACATTTACAGCTACAGGTTCAAATCTGAATAGAAGTATTCTTCCGTCTTCCCGATCAACCAGTCCTGCTATTTCTTCATCAGATGAGTATAAATCCGAGATATCAGCGCTGGGCATAAATGGTGTCCCATGTAATTGAGCCTTTGTTGTGGCACGGTACACGTCAAATCCGCGCAT
Source organism: Syngnathoides biaculeatus (assembly GCF_019802595.1). NCBI lineage: Eukaryota > Metazoa > Chordata > Actinopteri > Syngnathiformes > Syngnathidae > Syngnathoides > Syngnathoides biaculeatus. The sequence continues at coordinate 3,424,188 of NC_084650.1, forward strand.
GCGGGCCATGTCACTCGCGAAAACGGCAGTGCCCCTGAAAATTCGTAATTGTTGATTTAAAAACCTTCACAAAACACTATTAAATGAGAGATGGGGCCATGAGTCAATATAAATGACTTGTTCATTTTCTGTGTAAATCTGTGTGTTTAATTGCTCAAAAAATATATAGTTTCAATAATTTATCTTTGTTCATCTATTTATGTCAGTGACGCATAGTGACCGACAGAACAAATTAATGGTCTTTTATTAGATGGCAGGAAGTACATACAGCAATTAATGTAATGTATTGTGACATTTTTGTCAATGTGCCATGAGATTTAATTGTAAAGTATGTGCCTTGAATGTAAAAAGGTTGGAATTCACTGCTCTGGCCAGATCATGTATTTTACAGGACGGCAGTATTTTTACACACGGTAGTGGTAGCACTAGCTTGCTAGGCTACGTAAAGTTTTGTTGTCTGCTTGCGAGCCGTATGATTTTAAGTGTGAACATACCTCAAGCAATCTTTACATTGTCGTCCCCTGTCTTGAGCACCGGTGACCACCAACACATGTCCCCCCCAAGGTAACAAGGTTTTTATTTTTTTTTTTTTGTTTAGCTCTGTGATGTTGCTTTTGTGCTTTGTCCTTATAAAATGTTCCAGTTTGCCTCATAACATTCCTGAATTTCCTTTAACCTCACCATTGTCAGTCTAAACCCTCTGACCAATATCTAGACAGCTTGTGGGTCCACGAGGCTTTGAGAGATCCCCTTGTTTTTTGGTTTTGCACTTTCCAACTTGAGGAAAATGACAAAATTATATGTTTGTTGGAGGTAAATCTGCAGCTCCTCCCCCGATGTAGATAAACCAGTTTAACCATCTGGCAGTCATTTCAAGTTGCGTACCCCCTCTTTGCAGTTATTAGTAGTTTCTCATGCGCAAGCTTGGAAGTCACATCTAATGAATCACTGTAAGTACTTTTAATAAGGATTAGTGGCAAGTCTGCTTCTGATACTGGAATGAATGTGTAGCTTCCTGATAATTCTGTGTAAAGAGTTAAAGAATGTGGACATGTGCCATTGCTTACTCTATGACTGAATGAAGTCTAGTCTCTACATCTCTGAACAATCGTGAGATCCCCGGTTGCCTCTGCTTGCTTCTATTGCAATAGCAGCTTGCGGGGGTGGGAAAATGTAAGACAGTGGAGACGCTTGAAAGTTTGTTTCTCTGCAGGGTTTTTCTCTGTCTCTCCATTATTCATGTAAGTTGTAACCTTTGTCTGTCTTGCTTCCTCCTCGTACTGCTTAGCAAGATTTGGACCATGCATAGCGTGTGTGCGCTTCCTCGTCACCACATTATTGCCTCTCAGTCAACCTCAGTTTAGAGATTGATTTAGATAACTTGGCTGCTTGTTTCTCAAATGTGCAGCCTCTGTACTGTTTGAGAAGCTCAAATCCAATCCGAAAGTGTTCCAACTTGTCATTTCTCACTGCAAGAGCAAAAGACTTTTGAGGGAGCATGGGTTTCCATGGCAACTGTTGTAGCCATCTGTTTGTGTTGTACCAATGTTGGCTAATGCCGGTGTAGTTTAAGGATGGCACTGCATGTCGTGGGAATTGCTCACTTAGTTTTATAGTTTTTTTTATATCGACGGGATTTGACGAGTCCACTTTCAGATATGGGCTCTGCTCTAATAGTTCCCTTGCCTCAATTAGTTATTGATCTCAACATGTTCTTTGATGGCCCTACTTGGTAGTTTCTGTTCCGGTTTCAAACTGTTTCCGAAAGTTTGAGTCAAGAAACACATTTTACATTACAAAAAACTCACAGCAAATGACTATGCTAAAATAGCACAAAATTATGCATATCGAAATAATGACGATCTTAATTTACTCGAAAATTTACTTAGTGTGAAATCTGGCACTGTTTAGTTCAACACAAAGCTATTATTATGTGTTTGAACTGTCGGATACAGACATTATTTACTGGTATACCTTCTGCTATCTATTGAAAGAGCATTTAGTTGGTCTGACGCTCACAATATCGTTGACATAGACAGATGTCACTTCATTAACTTATCATTTAAGAGTGTAGGTGGAAAAAAACACACCTGCATGGTTTTAAACCAGGGGTGCTCAATGCGTCGATCGCGAGGCAGTCTTAGTGGATCGCGGGACAGGGTGGCAAAAAAAAAAAAAAAATCAGCCAATGTTCCCTCTAAACTGCATGCGTGCGCAATTGTGTACCGCTGATGCAGTCTCTTCGCAGATATTGTGCATTGCACACAAAAAAAAATCAAATGCAAATGGAAAGTATAACATACAGCTATTCTTTTTGTGGAATTTTGCAATGTGATTCAATGAGTGAGGGATGACTGGTTGTTACATCCAATGGCACAATTCACATACGTACTGTAAAATATTAAAAGAAGCAGCCACTGGTATCTTTTAGGCAGCACACAGAACCTTCTCAAGCAACGACCGCTGCTCTGCCACACTTTCTTTTTGCTAGTTTACCTTACACCCGGCCCCCATCCCCGCTCTTAAAAACGTACACTCATAATTACAAATGTTACAGTACTTAAGCAGCCCATCAATGTGTTTTATAACAATAGTGTCCACAGTCTGGGAAACGTAGATCAAAGATGAGCTAGACATGCTGCTTATGTTTACTTTTGATATTAATGGCGAAAGTTAAAAAAAGAAATGCTGTTGATGCAATGACTGTCGGAGTATGTGAATAATAGAAGAAAAAGTGTTTAAACTGAATGAGATTTTCTCTTTTCGAGTGGGAGAGGTCTGGTCTGAAGCCAAATTAGAAAGTGCAGGATGAGACGGTGTATAATTTTAAAATTCCACCTTGGCACACCCTGATCCGGCCAGGATGAAAGCAAAGACAATACAGTGCACAAAAAGCTAATTCTGTGTGTGTGTGTGTGGTGTGTGTGTGTGTGTGTGTGTGTGTGTGTGTGTGGTGTGTGTGTGTGTGTGTGTATATATATATATATATATATATATATATATATATATATATATATATATAAATAAAAGGATGTATAATTTTTCCTCAGTCAAACACTCCGAGAGTCAACTGTGATAGGCTCCAACACGCCTGCGACCCAAGTTAAGCACCTTACAATATGAAATAATGTAATTTTTGTAGGAAATTTACTTTCATGGATTACCTCTAGCGGACATTTGAGGAAAACCATGTTTCCTGCGATTGGCTGGTGACCACTTTAGGGTGTATCGCGGTTCTCGCCCAAAGATAACTGGGAGAGTCTCGAGCACACCCGTGACCCGAGTGGGGATCGGCGGTACAAAAACTGGATGGATGGATAGTTCTGCCTTTGATTGAGGATTGAAGAGCCAAGTTTAATACGACAAACAAATGGAAATTGTACAAATAAAGGCATCCTCTGCAATAGCTGTATGTTTCAAATAAACACCTGGACATTTGGCATTGGATTAACACTTATGTCCCAGCAACGATTTGAGACAATATTTAACAATCTAGTTATTTTAAGTGCTTTTGGATTTACCTTACAACAACTTCCATAGTACGTACGGTCAGTTAGCTTACTCTACAACATTATGACTGTTGTCTGTTCTGTGTGTTTCTCTTCATCTCCAATAGATTCGTCTCCTCTGCATCTTCCTGCCATGATTCAGACTTGACTAGCTGAAAGATGCGTCAAGTGAGGCTTACTGTAAAAAGGAGCATAAGCAGCAGCAGCAGCAGCACTGACTGATTCTCTCTCCTCCTGGTACACAACACCTGCCTCTCCATGTCTCCCCCGATTGGTTGGAAGTGCCATGTCATCTGCCACACCCCCTGTGGCCCTGCCCCTTAAAAAGGGAAGGAAGTTGGAGAAATTAGAAGTGATGGCTGACCCGGTTCAGGCCGCCAACGAAGAGCTTAGGAGCAAAATGATGGACTTCCAGATTGAGCTGCAGCAGGAGCGGGGGAAGGTATGGAAGAAAAGGTTGGAATTTTGGAAAAAAAATTGAAATTTCATTGGCTGGCAACCAGTCCAGGAGTAGTACGTCTTCCTCTTGTAATCAAATTTGTGGATGTGCGAAATATCTTTTATTAGACAGAATAGTGCACTGTTGTGGCCACTTCTCAATGTTCAGCCAAATTATATTTATTTTGGGGAAAAATTAAACATTGATTTAAAAAAAAAAACATGAAAAAAAGGTGATAATACTTGTCTTTTTTCCAGCGCAGGAAGATAATTTATTCAATAATTACAATTATTTATTTAGAATTTTAATTATGCCTTACGTCTAACATCCATGGAAATTGATAGCAAGATCATGTTGACAGTACAGCATGTTGGAAGTCTTTCTTTTTCTGATTCCTGCTCCTAATTTCAGAACCCCAAGTCAGAATCGGTTTTATTGGCCTAGTATGTTACAAGATAAACGGGAAATTTGTCTCTGGTAGTTGGAGCCACTCTTGTATGACAATGAACAGCCACTTTGACAAAATATATATTCAGGACAAAAACAATATGTGTGGATAGCCATGAGCAATCAAAGTTTAACAGAAGTTTGGTGATACTGATTATAATGGCAATTTTGCAAAAGATGCAATCCTCAATGATCTGGTACAGTGGCAATTGTGCAAATGGCACGAGAGTTCTTCAACATGAGTAGCCAATAGTCCAGCATCATAAAACTGGGAGTGTACAAATGATGTAGAAGTGTCCCGATAGAGATGTGCAAAACTGTCAGCATGTTGCAAAGGAAATGTCCAGCAATTAAGCTGTTTAATAAGTTAATAGCAAGAGGGAAGAGGGAATGCTTGGTGTTTTTAGTTTGCATTGTTAGATAGTGCCTCCCTGAGGAAGGTGTTGGAATGGGTGGTGACCAGGATATCCAGATCCATGAGGATTTTGTGTGCCCTTGTTTTAATCCTGGCAAGTTCTGAAGAGTGGGTAGGTGTTTACCAATAATGGTGTGTGTGTGTGTGTGTGTGTGTGTGTGTGTGTGTGTGTGTGTGTGTGCGTGTGTGCGTGCGTGTGTGTGTGCGTGCGTATGTGCGCGCGTGCGGCGCGTGTATGCTTGCAAATCTGCACAGTTGAGCACGAAAAATCACTTACGTGGAATTTGCTACGAGTCAAGCACGAAAAATTACGCGCGTAATATTTGTTACGAGTAGAAAAAATAGATATTGAAAAACGTCATTTATTTTGTGTAGTCTTGACATCAATTTACGTGTTTATTTCATAAGCGTTGTTAACTAAACAAGCCTGCTCCTAAACAATCAGTATGCACTTGGAAACAGGAAGTGCAAGTTAACCGTATGGAGCATGTTAGGAAGTTACAGGGCCCGTGCCATATACAAACACATACTGAGTCCGGCGAGTAAAGTTTTAAAATAACGAAAAAAATTGGATGTTTATCCTAGCGTATGATTATCTACTCTTATAGACTTTTATGTATATTAGAATATGATTTATGATTTTTGAATTATGAATATTAGAATTCGTATTCAATTCTTGGCTTTAGCGTGACGAAAGTTTCGTCAGATGGTATACCGGAAGTTGAGCGAATAATTGTTTATGGTGGATTTGTACTTCCAGGCTCTTCCATAGTTAGAGGGAAAATACTTGATGCTGTCTCTGTCGTTATTTATATATATATAGATATCTTTATTTATGCCATAGACACAAACGCACCCTTACAGCTTATTGCTGTTAGTAACCCCCCACTACATAACTAGTTTCAAAATAAAATCCATAAAATGAAATAAAATATGAGAACATAATTCAACACCCCCACTCGTTCTCATCTCCATAAAACCATATGCTTACTTTTCAAAGAATCATGTTTTCAACTTCAGTATTTTTGGTTTTGCAACAGACTTTGTCAACATATCTGCCAGCATTTCTTCTGATGGACAAAAGACATTTATTTTCCCTTCATTTAGCATGTCTCTTATAAAGTGGTATTTCACATCAATGTGTTTAGACCTCTATTCACTGTGTTATTGCACAGTGCTATCACACCCTGGTTGTCTCCATGAATCGTAGTACAACTGTACATTTTGTTATCCATGCCATTCATCAACTGAGTAAGATAAATGCTTCCTTGAGTAGTAGAAGCCAATGCAATGTATTGTGCCTCACAAGTTGAGAGAGCAACTGTTGGTTGCTTCTTTGACTTCCAAGAGATCGCAGGACCCTGTTTTGTTAGTCTGAAGCAGTACCCTGTGGTGCTTCGTCGATCTTCAACTTAAGATCCCCAATCAGAGTCGCTGAAGGCCATTAAGTTTAAATCTTCCTCATTTTTCCTGAAACACACCACATAGTCACTTGTACCTTTCGAGTACCTCAAAACATGTTTGCCAGATACTAAGTTTTCTGCTTTCGGTTTCGCCAGAGTTTGTGACAGTTTGCGTACTATCCAGCTAATGTCTGGTCTGGTACAGGTCATGGCATAAATCAAACTGCCAACAATTTCACGATACTATTTGGGATTCACAACTTCATTTGTATCTCTCTCATTAGTTTCTGGTTTTGGTTCACATGGCGTGTAGCGTGGTTTACAATTTGAATTCCAAACCTTTCAAGCATTTTTAAGATGTACTTTTTCCGACTCATTTTGATTTGTTCACCATCTTGTTCATACTCAATACCCAAGAAGTATGATATTTCTCCTAAATCCTTCATGTTAAATCTGGACTTCATTGTGTCTTTGAATTCGTTTAGGATGTCATTCTTGCTTGCTGCAATTATTCGATCTACCCAAATGATGACCAAGATCACATCATCTTCAAACTGTTTTCTATATACACAGTGGTTAGATAGATTTCTTACAAAGTTATCTTTTACCAAGTGATCATGTAGAATCCCATACCAATTTCTCCCTGATTGTTTTAACCCATCAAGGAATCGTTTTAATTCGTACGCCAGCTTCTCTCCTATCTCAGATGTTATTTCAAAACCTTCTTGTTGCTCTAAGAAAATCTCTTCCTCTATAGGTGCATGTAAATATCCTGTTTTGACATCAATTTGGTGAACGATGAGCTCATTTTCTACAGCTATCTGCATCAACGCTCATACTGATGTAATGTTTACTGTCGGGGCAAATGTCTCGTGATAATGATACCGTCTGATTGACTATAACCTTTGGCTGCATATCTAGCTTTAAAGATTTTATCCCTGTTTCTTTGATGACATATACCCATTTTCCTTCTACTGCCTTGCGGGCTTTAGGTTAAACCCCAAGTGCCATCCTTATAAACATTCTAAAATAGATATTGTAATGAAAAATACATATAACATTATTCACTTTAATGTCTATACGAAAAAATAAATGTGAATGGAGAGCGCGTCATCCATGGAATCTCTGCCATCTTCCTCCACGTGAGCCGTGCCTGGGCCCATAACCTGACCTGTTGCATTTGTACTTCCAGGCTTTTCCATAGTTATAGGGAAAATACTTGATGTCGTCTCTTTATATATATATATATATATATATATATATATATATATATATATATATATATATATATATATGTGTGTGTGTGTATTTATTTATTTATGCCATGGACACAAACTGAACAGAGTGTTTTTGTTATCACCATACATCCCATAATGCAACAGAACAGAAAAGAAACTCGTCCTTACAGCTTATTGGTGTAAGTGAATCACGTGATCCTCCGCTACGTAACTAGTTTCAAAATAAAATCCATAAAATAAAACAAAATATAAGAACATAATTCAATACTTTACATCGGAGACAACTGCATCCGAGTTCCGCGTTAAACCCACGCTTTGGCACCATCATTTCATGCTACCTGGATGCTACAGAAAATTTACAAATCTTTAGGATTATCTTCCGAAAAACAAAGGATGGCATTGGTATAAGTGCAGCTTGTCAGCTGGAGAATTGGACGAATGCCCATTACGCGGGAAAGACACCCTATACAACTTCCCTGTTTGAGGATTATACACCAGGTAAGCGGGGCTGTTTCTACTATACCCGACAAATATTCCTTTCTCACATCTGGTGTCTATATTCTTTTGGTCATGTTTGTATGCATAGCACTCTGACCCAAACACCCACATTTTGGAGAGGTCTGGCTTTTTTCCTGTTGGCAGAAAATATGAGGAATTTTTGGTCATGTTATGGTAACATCTGTTCCAAATATGAGCTGCATTTTGAACGGCTTTAAGGTCATAGTACCTTTGGTAATCACTTTTCGAGTAGCAAGCACCTTCCCATCTCAAAGAGCGTTCTCCACTGTCTTTCAGCAGCATTTTGATGAGGAGAATGTGGAGATGATGTCTCATGTCTTATGCCTTTTTCTCTCAATAGTGACTGAAAGGTATTGCCTGTATATTCCGTACCGTTATCAGACCTAATGGATTTTACATTGTCAAATGGCACACTGTCTGCAATAAATTTTTCTGTTGCTAATCTAACATCATTCTTATTGTTAAGGAAATAAACAGATATTGCCCTGAAAAATCATCTGTGAATGAAATGGCATATCTATAACCGTCTTGACTGGTCACCTTGATGGGGCCAGACAAATATGTATGTATCAATTCAAGAGGCGCAATAGCTTTTGGATCAGCTTTCCTGTTTCTGTTGTTGGTAAATTTTCCCTGTGTACAAACATTACAGTCGATTTTTGTGTTACTTGTAATTCTCATTTGGTAATTTTAATACATCATCCACATTGCAGTGTTCCAATATCTTGTGCCACGTTTTAACGTCACAAGTTAGACGTACTTTGTCTCTACATGATATCATTTACAGTCATCAACACCTTGTTGCTGGGTATTTGCTGTGTTTCCGTAGCATAGACTCTCGTTTTCCTCAATGGAGAATACAGTTCCATCTTTGGTGATAAGTTAATTTCCTCTATCTTGAAAGATCACTTTGGCTCCGTCAGTCATGGCTCCTTTGTCTGCTGTCGGAAAATTTACTCCCTGTGTAGGGCAGAGACAAAAGATTTGACAGGGATGGTTTTCTAAATACAAGTGGCTCAAATTCAGTGACTCAATTTTTTTCTGCCAATGGTGTATTGACAGTGGAAAAAAAAATTTCTGACACGCTGAAAATCATCGTTGGTCCCGAAGTTGGATGACTTTGGGAATCATCAGCAGACAGCTGATCACAAGTTTTCTGCAACTGCAAAGACGTAGTTGTAGAACGTGGGTTCAGCACGCATAACATTGTAAAGACATCCTTAAGGAACTGTCTCAAAACAAAGTAGATTCAGTTACCAATAAAAATATAATTCCTTGTATCACAGTTACGTCTGAAAGTTATTTGTATACATGTAGCCTGAAGAACAAGAAAGAGTATTAGTCATGTTAGTAGACCGCAGTTTGACCGGCATGTGATTGGCTATGATTATCGAAAAGTGGCTCATGAAAATTTATTTTGGTTTAAAAAAAAAAAAAAAATGGCTAATGATGAAAAAAGGCTAGCCAGGGCCTTAAGTTATGCCAAAAGTGCATCTTCCAAGCTTCTTCATGTGCGGCAAGCGCATTTATGTTGAAAGTCATCAACATCATGAGTCATGTCAAAGGAAATTCAGTTACACTGAAACATTTTTGGGATATAAGTTCCAACGTTAGACTAGTCTGTCCATATATCTAAATGCGAACGGTCATTTTCCCCCGTGGTACGCGTTATCTTGAAGTTGACAACTTTCGCCCTCTCCATGCTTTAAGAAGATATAGATCATCTACTGTTAGCTTTCATCAATGGATTGACAATAGATGCCGCCGTAAATTACGCTAAATTCTAACAATACATCATGATTGGCGACAAGAATGTTTGTTCCAATGTATCAATAGCTTGTTGCAACTAACGCCGATTATGTTGAACTAAACTTTCAGCATTTTCAAAACATTGCGGTATAGTTGTTCGCGTTTATTCCTTGACAGGCCAGTGCATTTAACTTTTCTTCAGATAAAGTTTGTCAGATCAACAATTTTTATTGATGAAAAATTTTAAATACCGTTTTATATCATGTTCTACTAATATCAGTTGAAATTATAACATCTAACATTTCTGAGTTTGAAATTTTTGTTTTCTATTTTAGTTATGTATTTGTTCATTCTATTTTTAATTTACAGTTATGTTATATTAATCCAGTAAAATATTTTAAGGTCTTGAGATTCCATCCCTAATCACACCCGCAACTTTGACTGGTGGACCACACCCGCAACTATATCTGCGAGCATGACTGAACACACCTGTATATTTTTTGAAAGTGAGTAACTGCTGTAGTCATTCAGACCTGAGATTGCAGGTTTTTTGGGGACAGGGATGATAATTGAGTGTTTAAAGCCGAATAGGCACACAGTTCCAAAAATCTGTTGAAGGGGTGAGCGTGGGGTGGTCTATGCAGATTTTTAAGCAGGAGGGGGACACACTGTTTGGAGTTGCCACTTTGGTGATATTTTTTTGTTCATAGACAGGTTTCACTTGTTTGTAAATGGTCAATGTGGGTGGTTGTTTGGTTGGTTGCGGTGGTGGGGGTGGGGGGTTAGAGGTGTGATAGTGGGGTGTGAAAGTATTAATTTCACAGCTGCACTAGAAAGTATTGAAAACATCAGCCAGTGCTTTATTATTCTTCGTTTGGGGAGATGATTACTTGTAGCTAGTTAGCGAATGTAATCCTCGACACTTAGGTTTGCTTTGATTAATTCTGCTGTCTACCAAACAAAAATTCTGCCGACAGATGTCGAGTGATCACTTTGTCAGTATTTGATACTCTTTTGGGTTATGCAACTGGACAATGACTCAAAATTTACCATCAAGTCTACTCTAAAGGGCTTATGAAAACCAAAATGAAGGCTTTGATGTGGCCAAGGGAAAGTCTGCAATTAAATAAAATTGAGAGGCAATGATAAGACCTTAAATGCAGTTCATGCACAAGAACCCTCTGATATACATTACTAAGTTATAACAATTCTGCAAAGAAGAGTGTCAAAATTTCCTACAGTATTTATATACTACATTTTATGTACTTTGGTTGTCCTTTTGATGTACTGAAATTCATGTAAACGATTTGAAACATTTGTGCAATGTCACCTCCCCCTCACCCCATAACAAGGAAACCTTGGACTGTACTGTATACTTAATGAAGTGACTGAATAAGTGTATGTTGAGTAATTACTGACAGAACCTGCGTTTTTCAGGTGTGTAAACTGCGTGAGCGGCTGCAGGAGCAACGTCAGGCTCGGGAGCTGGAGCAGCACAAGCACGCTGTGGCGCTCACAGACCTACGCGCTAAACTCCATGAGGAGAAGCTACGCGAGACTGCAGCGGCACGAGAAGCTCTCGCACGGCAGCATGAAGCGGAGCTGGCCAGGACGATTAAGATCCGTGACACAGAGGTACAAAGGCTCCAGGGACTGGTGCACGCCCTGAGAGACGGAGCCGCTGACAAGCTAAAAAATGCCCTTCTCGGAGAGGCTCGAGAAGAGGCCAAGAGGGCTTTCGATTGCGAAAGGTTAAAGCTACAACAAGAGGTATGTTTCAGCATGTGCACAGCTCCAAGTTCTTTGTTGACAACGAATGTGGATGTTATGCATGCAATAAAAACAGGATGCTGAGTGGGAAAAGGCTCTTGCCAAGCTATTGTTTTACGGGTCGCCTTCCCCGAGTAACTATGCATCTCTTGTGTCATGACAACTCGTCAGTGGAATAGACCTGCTGTTTACAAATTTATATATTTATACAATGTTGACCTCTCTTTTAGATCCAAGAACTAAAGGCAGCCAAGAAGCAGGCTGACGAGGCTCTGGCCAATGCATTACAAGCCGATAAAGCCAAAGCAGCTGATCTGAGGACAGCTTACCAGCAGCACCAGGATGAAGTGCACCGCATCAAACGTGACTGTGAAAGAGACATCCGGCGACTGGTAAGGCAAAAGTTGCTGTGGAGGAGAAAAGCATACTTTATTAGCCTGACAAATACAACATCTGTTAGTTTAACTTTTTAAAAAACTTTTGTTTACTGTAACATCACCAGCCAAACCTCTCTTCAGTCACTAGCATCTGTTTACCTGCTTTCTCAGGATCTATCTCACTGATTAAGTTTAGTGACTAAATACTGCTGTCTCCCTTACTCTAACTTTACCTCCTTGTGTGGATTTCTTGTTGATACTATGTAATAAAAGCTGAGTTGTAATTGCCAGGCAATGATTGCTTTGTCTTTGGTATACGGAATGTTCTGATGAAGAACGGTGTGCAAAACTAAAACTTTCAGGTTTCATTCAAGGTCATCTTTCCAGCTAAATAACTTACCTTTCCTGTTTTCGTTACCATCTTCTCCCATAGATGGATGAGCTAAAGGCCAAGGACCGTGTGGTGTGTGCCCTGGAGAGAGAGCTGGGGATGCAGGCCGGCTACACTCAGAAACTCCAGCTCCAAAAGGAAGCCCTAGATGAACAGCTGGTTCACGTCCGAGAAGCCGAAAGATACAACCACAGCAGTCCAAAGAGGGAGGTGGTGCCCGGGCTTGGGGACAACACAGACGTGCTCAATAACCAGGTACATATATCAACTTAATTCAAAGATCTTTTATTCAGTGCTTGAAAGGCATATATCGCTGCAATGTCTATAATACTACAGGTACAACAAATGTTTATGTTTTAGTGGCATTAGTTTATTCATGCATGCTCATCCTCCATTTCGTAACATCCTCCTTCCCATGAACCTCTCTACCTGCCTGTCTGCATGTTTGTCCTCCCCTTGTTCAGTTTTTGTACTACTCCTCCTCCTCCCCTCTACCCCCTGCTTCCCAGGAGGTGGAGGAGCGTGACACTAGGAGGTTCCAACTGAAGATAGCAGAGCTCCACTCCGTCATCAGGAAGCTGGAAGACAGAAATGCACTGCTGGCTGATGAGCGGAATGAACTTGTGAGGACAATGCATTCAGTCATTCAGAGTACACACACAGACGCACGATCAGCATAGACAAAAGTGCAAAACAAATGGTACATGTTTTGGAGTCAAGTACAGTGATGGCTTGAGTTCTAGTGACCTGACTATCAGTTTTTTGAAGTTCAAGTTGTAACCTATTTATTTGCTTTGACTTGTGAGCTCAAACTTGAAATATATGAGTGCTGTTGTACGGTGGCTGTGAACTCAACACAACACACAATATGGAGCAGTTTGGCAAATAGTGAACAATTCCTCCAAAAAGTCTGAATTGTTTAATGCCGCACCAAGGTGAAGTTTGCTGGGAAACTAAACATAAAACAAAGAGGAATACATTAAAATAACCATAGCTTAATCTTTCAGTCTGATAACTCAGTGCTAACGCTAATCAGCATCTATGTTGCAGAGCTTTCAGCAACAGATTGAAAACAAGTGGTGTACATTGACATAGTAGTATTTAAATTCATATATTAGTGCTGTACTGGTGAGGATTTGAGGCGTTGAATGTCATCTGGGTTCTTGGCAGGACACAAGCTGCTCCAATATGTTGGGCCTCTACATGGAAGCAGGACCACATCCAAATCAGATTGTAGATTGAATTTATAGCGCCTCAATTAAAATGTTATACTACCCCTAAGTGGCCAAGGCGGGTACATCAGAAGGATCAGCATTCAATGAATGCAACGTGAATTTATTTATTTTTTAACTCATGCCATTACTGTACTTTTTTTTACAAAATACAATGGACTGACTAAAATATGATGGGGAGATGGGAGACTTGAACAGATTATTGGCATTTCCATTCTTTTCACGGGGAAATGATGATTTGAGATATGAGTGTTGTGGGTCATGTGCGTTGAACTCGTATCTCAAGGCACATTGTATGTGAACATTTAATTTTATGCTTCATGTGTCAGTTGGAAAGAACATCAACACAGCCATGATGACAGCGTGTTTGGTTGCTGTTCACTTTCCAGTTAAAGAGAGTTCGAGAGGCAGAGAGCCAGATGAAGCCCATGTTTGAAAAGACCAAGCGCCTCTCCAAGAAGAATGATGACCTCCTGCAAACACTGCAGCGAATGGAGGAGAAACTTAAAAACTTGAGCCGTGAGAATGCTGAGATGGTCAGAATCAACTTTGCTTGATCTCAAATTAAAAAAAAAATGCTGGATTAGCTGTTCATGCTTTTGAAACAATCAATATTATGTTTTTTCCTTGGATGTATTTTTTGGGCAACTTTATCACATCTGCCTGCCAGTTCTGAGGATCGAGGTTCAAATCCCGCCTCGCCCATGTGGATTTAGCATGTTTTCGCCATGCCTGTTTGGGTTTACTCTGGTTTCCTCCGACATCCCAAAAATATGCATGGTAGATTCATTGAAGCCTCTAAATTGCCCATAGGTGTAAATGTGAGTGTGACTGATTGTTTGTTTCTTTTAGTTCTTTAACGTGCTGGCGACCAGTTGAGGGTGTACCCCACCTCTAGCCAAGAGTCAGCTGGAATAGGGTCATCTGCGACCTGAGTGAAGCACTATGCAAAATGAATTAATGTCGTTTTTTGTGGGACATTTACTTTCATGGATGACCTCTAGCGGCTATTTAAGGAAAAACATTAACTAGTCAGATTTCATTTGGATGTTGTCTCTCTCGCTTTCTCTTAGAAAGAAAAAGCTTCTGGAGCCCCATTTCAGCACCAAACGCATCCAAACCAGCTAAAGCGCCCCAGCTCTTTAACCGACTTAAGCCACGCCCACGAGGAGCAGGAAGTAGAGTTCCTCAAGCTCCAGATTGCAGAGCAACGCGACATCATCGAAGAACTCACTCAGGTCGACTTTGTACACATAGTTGAATAGACAAATAGTTATCAAACCACACAAAATAAATCTTTCACGTTTGAAGTCAAAACTTAACATTTTTAAAAAATCTATATATTATAGACATCAAACATTGTGATTTAATTTCCACAAGTGATTTGGCGGTTCATCTGTTTAATTATGTTCTTAGTGTGCACGGCATTCAAACTACCTACATGTGGTCACTCCACTGTTCATTACACCATGACCCTTTTTAACAGGAAAACAACCTTTACATGGTCTATTTTGATTTGCTGGATACTTGTAGCTCTGACTGGACAAGCACCCACATACTTGAAAACAGTGTGACTTGACAAGGAACTAAGCGAGATGTTCATCTCCATCATGTTTGTGTTTAGGAACGTGACCGTTTGGTGCTGGGCAAAAAGATGAGGCGGAAACCTCTCAAACTAACCAAAGTAAGTACAGTATGTCAATGAAGTAGCTAAGTAACCACCTCATCTGTGGTTGACTGATCGTCCCAGTACTGCATTGTGCGTCTGTGTACGTTTAATTGGGCTCAGGAGACATGACAGTTCCCTTAATGTTGAAAGCATTAGGATTTTTAAACAGCCAGAGGAATATTATATACTCTGCTTTTACTTTTTTATTTATTATATTCTCCTGTTTTAATTGTTAATGCAGAAGGAATTAATGATATTGTGAAGGGCAGTTAAGCTTCATGTTAAACAGTGTGTACGGTTGAGGAGATTTGAGGTGAGGATGCCTAATTGGGTGAAGTCATTGCTGTGATCATGCCCAGCATATTTGAGTTAATGCGTGACGGATGTTGCTAGGAGGAGGAGTTGGTAGTCGAAGCATACTGTTGGCTTTCCCCACACCGCAGCGCTGGAAACAGTTGTCTGCTTGGCAAGGGAGATTCTGGTATTGGATGGTGTACCTTGATACTTGGACTTGCTTGGATACGAGACATGTTTTGATGCCGTACTTAGTAGGGTTTGTCGAGTTGATTTGGGAGTTTTTGTTCCGGTGGCAATATGACAGAGTACTTCCTTCTCATCCTCTGCTTCTCTGCCTTCATTTGTCTCTGTGCTCTGGTCTGCCTTTACTTCTCCGGTTGCCAGGAGATGACTTATAAACATGATGGTAAGCATTGTACCGGCTTTCAAATGATGAGGGAACCACAAAAATGAAAACAAAAAATGCAAATGCACAGACCGGTGACATGGCTTAGTTTTGATACTTTTCAGACAGGTTAGCAAAATAAAGGGGGCTTTAGGGTATTATTACTATTATCATCTTTTTCTTTCTTCTCCACAGAGGCATGTTGTAGAGACATATTTTGGGTTTGATGAGGAATCTGTAGAGTCTGAAACCTCCTCTCTGACCTCCTTTAACACGGATCTTACTGATCGCACACCTGCCACTCCAGAAGAGGAATTAGAGGAGGTGAGGAAATTGCTGAATCTTTTAGTATTGCAAAAGACCAGGCTTCTCTGGAGGGTTTTTCAGTGAAGTTGAGCTACTACAAATGCTCTCATTTCTCAGAGTGCTTCCCATGAGGAGTCAGAGCTTCGTTTTCGTCAGCTCACCAGAGAATACCAGGCTCTCCAGCGGGCCTACGCTCTCTTGCAAGAACAGACTGGAGGCTCTCTCGATGCGGAGAGAGAAGCCAGGGTGTGTACTGTGAATTATCTGTTCAGTTTATTTCATTTTATTGTAAGCAAGTGAAACATTGGTCACAGTTTGAGCATTAACACTATGCCTAAATGTTGGAAAATAAAAGTCTGTGCATACTCTAAATGGTTCAGTTAAAAGGTTTCACACTTTAGTGAGATGTACGTTTTAATAAATGTTTGACTCCATAAAGATTTAAACTTTGAAATGAAACATGTTGTACTTCCAAGTTAAATACACCTGAACTGTACTTTATAAATATTCATCCATCCATTTTGAATCCCTGGTCTTTTTCATTGCCACCTTAATGAATATACTGTACATTCAACATGTAATTCAACTAAGAGAGCCCTTGTGATAGTCACAGATTCCAAAAATATTCTGAAGATACATTTTGAGCTCATATCTTTCTTTTCCTTTTGGGACTTGAACCCTCAGACGCGTGAACAGCTGCAGGCGGAGCTCATTGGCTGCCAGGCCAAGATCGTAGATCTGGAGAAGGCACTGGTGGAGCGGGGGCAGGTAACAAAGACAAGAGATGGAGACCGCAGCTCTCGGGTTCTCCTCTCACTGGCCCTCCTGCATGTTTGTCTGGCCGCTCTGCTCCTGGGTTGGCGCTATGCCGACCAGGTCTGCCGCAGGTTCCTTTGACCTCCCTTCCTGCATGTGTGCTGTCACAACTTGCTGACTGCATGCTCTTTCCTGTTGTAGGTTATCTTTCCTTTCAGTTTTGCCCCCAGGAAAATGTATATATTTTTGGATCCTCCTCATAGATGGTTGTAGTAAAATTCAAATTGGAAAGATGCGATTTTTTACATTTAATATGTTAAAATACTGTATTTTTTTGGTGTATAATGCTCACCCATGTATAATATGCACCCCAAATTTTACCTCAAAATTCTTCTATGGAAGTAAATATGTGCCACCAGGATTTTAATTAAAAATGCCACAGAAAATGTTATGTTGTAAAATTCACATCGTTATTTCAAACTGATCACATTTTCAATAGCTGTATTTCAGTTTAACTTTTCAATGTTAACAAATTCACCATATAAAAAAATTCAACCTTTAAAATTCAAACACTATCTTCAGTCTCCTGAGATTCAACTGGCTACAATTCGCTGTCTGAAATTCACCATCTAATTCAGAGTTCAGTGTTAAGGAGACCTACAGTAACCCTGCCTTATTAACAATGAATTTAGACGGTGAATTGCAGACAGCGAATTGTAGCCAGTTGAATCTCAGGAGACTGAAGATATTGCGTTTGAATTTTAAAGGTAGAATTTTTTTTTATATGGTGAATTTGTTAACATTGAAAAGTTAAACTGAAATGCAGCTATTGAAAATGTGAACACTTTGGAATAACAATGTGAATTTTACAACATAAAATTTTCAATGGCATTTTTAATTCAAATCCTGGTGGCATATATTTACTTCCATACCTTTCACCCATGCTTAATGCATTTTAACAATGCAAGCTTTTGTTTCTACCTATATGAGCAAAACATGAAGTTTTCATATTTTTTCATATAATTATTGTAGAGTTAAGCTTTTTATTTGAACATGCAATACTTGTTCGTATTTTGAAATTCACACTCATCCTTTTACAGTGAATACTCGGTTCTCGAACGTCCCCGTTCTCGAAGAAATCATTTTTTGAACGAAAATTTAAAGATTTTTTTTGCTTATGTTTTTGAACAAAAATCCAGTACTCGAACACCCTAAAACAACCTGGAAATAACAACACGCACGGCCCGACCAGCTCACCCACAACGTGCTTTGTTATTGTGAATTGCAACGCCCCGTGAAAAAACCCGGAAATAACATGCGCACAGCCCAACCTGCTGACCCACGACGCGCTTTGTGAATTCAAACGCCCTGCAAAAAAAAAAAAAAAAAAGCGTAAATAACATAACGCGCGCGACCAGACCACGACGCGCTTTTTTATTCTGTATAACACCGCCTTTGTACGCAGACGGGTACCAGTAGTTACTATTTTCACCCCTAATCATGGCTCCAAAGAAGCCAAGTGGAAGTAGTAAGTCAGCTGGTGCTGAAAAAAGGAATCTGGTGTGCGTGTTTCTGAGCTATTGAAGTAGTATGGTATGGCGCAATTGACGATAAGCACCATTCTGAAACATAAGGACGGGTTAAACCAAAGTGACGTTGCTAAAGGAGCAACCTTGTTGATCAAGCAGAGGCCAGAGATCTTGGAGGAAGTTGAAAAGTTCCTTTTAATTTTCATAAACGAACAATAGTTAGCTGGGGAATGTTTCAAGTATTTTGTTAACTACAGTTACGAGTTAATGTTTATGTATGTTACTTGTTGTGAAAATGAAGACAAAATTTTTGCTTTTTCCCCCCCTCATTATTGCTTGTTTAAAGTTATTCAGCACTTTTGTTAATTAAAAAAAGTTTACAAGGCTGGGGGCTGAGTCGCTACAGATACGACAATGCACTCCCAGCCTAGCATACGCTACTGCTAAAGCATATATTTTAAGCAAAAAATGAATATATTTCAAATTTTATTTTATTTAAAGTATTTAAACTATACATGTATTTCTACTATGCAATTTATTATCAGGAAAAGCCAAAAAAAAAACCCTGCTTTAAAAAGCCAAATTTTTTAAACTTTTAACGCATTATTTCTTTATTCATTAATTGTAATGTGAAATATCGATACGGTTTTTGAATAAATCACTTCTCGCACCCTCTTCTGGAACAAATTGTGGTCGAGAACCGAGGTTGTACTGCATTTGGTGAATGAGAAAACACACAGTTGTGCTTATAGTTTCGATTACCCTGTCAGAATTTGTAAGATGGGTACAATTCTATAAAGAAAACATGATGGGCTCGGTGGAGCGCATTTAATTTTATTTTGTTGGCATTCAAATTAAACTGCAAAAATAAAAAGTAAAACAGTATTTCACAAGTTCTCCCAAGGCTTGTGAACTTATGAGCATGACTGTACAAATGTGTAGTCATACCACTAGGTGATGGTGGCATATTACAATGAAAGTGTACAGCTTTTTCAAATCATTACATGGCACCATGCATTTATAAATGGTGTGGGGTTTTTTTTATTCTATTTTCCTATGTACAGTATTTAGCGCACTATTGACTTGACAATTTTTGTGGGGGAGATGTGCATTATACACAAGAAATTACAGTACCAGGTGTATTTTATATTGGATCAAAAACAAATGCTTCCATTGTAAAGTCTTGGCTAAATCACCTGAATTTGCCAATGACTGATAAGTACTAGTACACACGTTTTATTTTTAATCTTTTGTGTTGGTGCATGCTAGGCTGATCCAGTAAATGTTGTCATTTGCTGCTCTGTTGTATTTCTTCTCTGATTGGCTTCTCGCACTGTAAGCATTTTGAAGCATGTGGCTTTATCAGCATGCTTTTCCTTTTTACGCCAGAAGAGGGCTTCCTTGCTTTGGACCAATAAAGTTTTGCTTCTGCAACTCTGTTCTTCTTTGTATCAATATTCCCTTTGCATGTGTCGTTGGGATTTAGAGGCACTGGCCACTATCTGGCAGCTTTGTTTGATTTCTGACATTTTCCTCTCTCACTGCTCTTCCGCCATCTGCGTCCGCTTGTGATGTTATTTCTGATGTTCTGTCTGGTTGCTATGGCAGGACTCAAAGTGGGTGGAAGAGAAGCAGCACTTGCTCAGGATGAACCAGGAACTTCATGAAAAGGTAGTTTATATACTGCTGTGGTATATAATCTCTGGCTCCAATATTAATATACATCCCTTGGTAGGTACCTTACGTAAACCTAATTCAGGAGCTGTATCAATCATTCACCCATTTTCAGTATTTCAACGGTATCTTAAAGGAAGACAATCCCGAAAATTCATATGTACAATAAACCATCCAATGTGAAGTAATATTATTACATATATTTTGGACATTAATTGAAAAAAAAGTTGAAAATAAAGAACATTTTTGAAATCCAAGCAAAATCTGGATGTGTGCCAGCTTTCACAGCCAAACGCTGAAGAAACATCCTTGATTCCGCCCGTGACATCGCCGGTGCTTAGCATTACAGACCATTCGTTCTAGCTAAGCTAAGATACCGACGTGTTGTGTAACAAAACTGAGAAAACGCACCCAAATTTCTCCTTCTTTAACCTCCCATGG
Source organism: Syngnathoides biaculeatus (assembly GCF_019802595.1). Lineage (NCBI taxonomy): Eukaryota > Metazoa > Chordata > Actinopteri > Syngnathiformes > Syngnathidae > Syngnathoides > Syngnathoides biaculeatus. Next base: position 3,444,734 of record NC_084650.1, read on the forward strand.
GGTTAACCTAACAGGATAAAGCTGTGGCTGTCACAGTTGAGGCTCGTTCACCAGCAGGGGAAATTTGCACGGATCTAATCATTACTGGTTATTAGCTGCTTAGTTATAGCCTCTCGTGCTAATACTGTATAAGCAACAGCATATTTTATGAGGCGACACGGTGGCGCGGCTGTTCAATCCCGGATTTCTGTGTGTGGAGTTTGCATGTTCTCCCCGTGTCTGTGTAAACGTGCCTCCTGCCCATTGACAGCTGGGATAGGCTCCAGCATTCCTGTGACTATTGTGCAGCTAAGAAAATAGATGGATGGATATATATGTGTAAGCACACAACATTTCCCGGTTACTATTTACGGTGATGCGCGCATGCAAACCCCCCCGGCTTCCCCATCTCGCCATCCCAGCCACCGGTCGAACGGGAGAAACTGAGTCCTTGAAAAGTACAACTTGAGGGGGGGGGGGGGGGTCTGTCCATGACTGCTGTATATTCTCTACATCGAAACTAACGCCTCAGAAAAGCATCAAATCTCTGCAGTCCATATAATGGGACTGTTATTGTCCGTCGTCATCACCGCGCTCCTCCCAACACGTCGACTTCTTCCTGTGTGCATTCTGGCTCAAACGCTTGAACTTTGTACGTTGTTATTTTTGTTTTGTTTTCTCAATGGTGGGAGTAGTAATAGCACAGAGCATCGACTCGCTGTTATACTCGATTTGTTGACTCTGACTGCACAACACTTCTATTTACGGCGATCCCTGGATGCAACACCCCCCCCCGGCGCCGGTCGTTCTTGAGAGGCTGACTGCTTGAAAAGTACAATTTGGGGGGGGGGGGGGTTCTGGCCACGCTTGCTGTATAATCTCTACATCGAAACCAACTCCTTAGAAAAGCAGCAAATCTCCGTGGTCCATATAATGGGACTGTTATTGTTTGTTGTTAATGCCACGCCCCCTCAATAACACGTCAATGCTGGATGTGTGTATTCTGGCTCAAGCACACAGGCTTCAACATTGTACGCCATGCTACTTTTGTTTTGTTTGTTTGTAATTATGTTTTCACAAAAATCGGCCACAAAATGCCAGATAGTGGACGTTCTCCGTTCAGTGAAACATATCCACGAGCAATGGGGGGTCAGAACAGGAAGCACTGCTGGTGTGGCAAGTGCTGATTGGCTTTCAGTTTTCCAACCGGGCTCATTGGAATGTCTGAGCGAGAGAGGAATTTAGATAATACTTTTCCAATTTAGAGATGTTTCTTGGTGAAATCTGTGGATAACTCTGGCATTAAAAGAAACACTGAACCCTCTTCTACTAAGTTTTAATGTGTGCTCCCATTCCTATTAGTTTTGACAAAGTCTTCCTTTAATGGCAGTGGTTTACAAGAGGACTGCTTCGTAATGAGTATTTTAAATTTCATACATTGTCTATACCGCCTGTCTCTATTAGGTTTGCGGGCTGCATTGGAGCCCATTTAAGGTGATATTGAGCGAGATGAGGGGTACACACAAGCCAAAATATAAACAGCTCTCAAAATCATCCTGTCCAGTCCAACTTCTCTGAAAAACTACCATTGTAAACATTCATAATATGCTTATGCTCTTACTATAAATGAATAGCTTTCTTTAATAATTGTTTAAGAAAATCAGGTGGCGTCCCAATGTTGTACAAATCCATATTGAAAATGTTAAAGTGCTTGCGTCTCGCTGTACTTATACCACCACAAAAGAGTACATCAAGTCTCCATTTTTTTTTTTTTTTAACTACCGGTACATCCACAGAATTCTTAGTGCATTGAGACCCTGCCAAACCACCGATACTTTATAAATGATTTCTCGTATGCAGATGTATGCACTCCAGCAGGCGGAGTCACGGCTGCAGGCCGAGGTTCAGGATGCTCGGGACCAGAATGAGCTGCTGGAATTTCGGGTGCTGGAACTGGAAGTAAGAGAGTGTACCATCGGCAAACTGTCACCAGGAGGCGACAACAACAATCTTAGCTCCAGATGCTTACATGCTTTGCATACAGTGACTCATTAGATTGATGGATATACAGCACAGTTTGTCCAATTATACACCCATATCTCCTTGTTTTGCATGGTGTTTGTGTGCATACCCCTGCACTTTTCTGGAATGTTCAGCAAATTGTTGTATTTGTGGCTGAATATAATTTTACTTGAATAAAATGGTTTTAAGTTCTCCAGCCTAACTCAGTTTTTGTTCATTTTCTCATTCGTACATGCATGTCCTAAATTTGACATGTTCCATGAAATGGAAGTTGATGGATTGTTGAAATAATCTCATGTATTGGTTTCTATAACACATTCATCATGGACCAGCAGCCGCCTGTTTGTTGAGTGTGCATCTATTTATGTTCCAGGTCTATTTCACTGAAGGCAGGGAGGCAGTTGTCATTGTCAGTTTTGAGTTTCAGCATGCGATTGTATACTCGTTGTTGGGTTGACCCTTTATTTGTCCCACCTCCCTTAATTTTGGCCGCTCTAGATCATGTTTCACTATCGTAAGTAAACCCATTATTCCGTCCTTAAATGTACTTTAAATGCAGTCACACTAAGTTTATCACTTAAAAGAGTATGATGACAAGAATATGTATTTTATAGAGCAGTGTTAACCTTGGAACATTCTGTCTGTAGGAACGAGAGCGAAGGTCTCCGGCCCTCAATCTTCACATGTCTGCCTTCTCAGAGAACAGTAGCAGTGCCCTGCAGGTCTACTGCTCCCAGGAGGGAGTCAAGGTAAATACATGCGTCCTCTTAAGAAGCCGTTAAAGGAAGACTCTCCCGTAAATTCATATGTACAATAAACCCTCCAATGTGAAGTAATATTATTGTTACATATATTTTGGACATTAATTGAAAATGAAAATTGAAAATAAAGAACATATTTCAAATCCAAGCAAAATATGGATATGTGCCACCTTTCAGAACCAAACGCGGAAGAAACATCCTTGACTCCGCCCCTGACGTCTCCGGTGCTTAGCATTACAGACCATTCGTTCTAACTAAGCGAAGATGACAACTGGTTCTGCTCCAAAACTGAGAAAATGCACCCAAATTTCTCCTTCTTTAACCTCCCATGGGGTTAACCTGACAAGATACAGCTGTGGCTGTCACAGTTGAAGCTTATTCACCAGCAGGAGAAATTTGCACGTATCTAATCATCATTGGTTATTAGTTGCTGAGTTAGAGCTTCTCGTGCTAATACTGTATAAGCAACAACACAGGTTATGAGGGTGGCGCAGCTGTTCAATCCCGGATTTCCGTGTGTGGAGTTTGCATGTTCTCCCCGTGTCTGTGTAAACGTGCCTCCTGCCCATTGACAGCTGTGATAGGCTCCAGCATTCCTGCGACTATCGTGCAGCTAAGAAAATGGATGGATGGATATATATGTGTAGCACACAACATTTCCCGGTTACTATTTACGGTGATGCGCGCATGCAAACCCCCCTCGGTGAAACGTATCAGCGAGGAATGGGGGGTCAGAACAGGAAGCACTGCAGGCGTGGCAAACCCTGATTGGCTGTCAGTTTTCCAGCCGGGCTCATTGGAATGTCTGAGCGAAAGAGGAATACTTTTCCAATTTAGAGATGTTTCTTGGTGAAATATGCAGATAACTGGCATTAAAAGAAACACTGAACCCTCATCTACTAACATTTAATGTGTGCTCCCATTCCTAATAGTCTCGACAAAGTCTTCCTTTAAGACCCACTAACCCACTGGTATTAACCTCCACAGGATGTCGTCATTCCAGAACTAATGAAGAAACTGGATATCCTTGGAGATAACGGGGTTCGTGTGAGCATATTGTTGATTTTAATATGCTGTTATTGTTCTTCATCTTTGTAAATTTGCTATGCCTGTGCAGAATCTCCGAAATGAGGAGCAGGTTGCAGTGATCCAGGCCGGAACAGTCATATCTCTGTGTGAAAAGGTGAGCCCTAGGAATGCAGACAATGTACAATTATTCCATAGCATTGCCATGTAATTTAAACTGCATTAATATCTAACAGTTGATTTTTTTTTTTTGTTCCCCCCCGCCCCCCCTGGCATTTTGTTGCTTTGCAGTGGTTAAAACAGGTTGATAGCACAGAGGCCGCTCTGACGCAGAAAATGATTGACTTGGAAAATGACAAGGTAAAAAAATTCTCTCTTGATTTTATTGAATAGTCAGCATATTGACTGTTTTCCATTTTGTTTTTATTAATAGGTCATTTATTGACAAAAATGATGGGATATACGTAGGCGAATGTGCTTAACAAATGTGTGAGAAAGCCACCCAGTCTAAGTTTAAACCACAGCACCAATAAATAGATGAATTGTTTTAATATGCAGAATCTCAGATAAGGATAAATATAATTAATGGTAAAGTTATTAATTTATCATGAGCTTTCAAATATACCCTTTTCAGAAACTATTGATTTTGATGCAAATTTATAGTTATGAAGCGGCAGTCCTGGACAGTTTAAAAAAAAAAAAGATATATATATATATATATATATTATATATATATATATATATATATATATATATATGGGGCTGAATGTTCTGCTTAATTGAAGTCCAGTGAACCATTAACATAAAAAGATGGCTTCAGTACAAAGGTTTTCAATACCCCTCACTGAGTCTTTGCTAAAGCACTTGTTAGATGATCTTTTGGGGTGGTGGGTTAGTAAAATGATTACATGTATGTGTTATTGGAACACTTTTTCCAAATGTATGAGAATAGTGAGGCAAAAGTCCTTTATTTTTGTTGTTGTCATTAAAGTCTGTTTGAATTACTGTATTTGATGTTGCTAAATTGACGTTTGTGTTCTTTTGATACATAATTAATACTAAATCTAGCAAACAATCAGTCTTTGGCATTTGACCACAGGAGCTGTTTAGCAAGCAGAAGGGTTTCCTTGAGGAGGAGTTGGACTATAGGAAGCAGGCCTTGGACCAGGCCTACATGGTACAGACCCACACCAGAAATGTACCTAAAGCACTTCTTCCATTTAGATTTAACAGTGTTCACATTAACATTTTCAAACATGTTTATTAAGGAATGGTTCAGTCAATTAGGTATACAGTATAGAGGTGCGCCATTTTCATTTCAGCATGAGACATTTGAATGCAACACTTTCCATGGGGTTTAACTTTGTCACATTGTGTCGGGATACTGCATCTTTTACCACTGAATTCAAAATGATTGTACTGTAATATCACAGATTTAGTTGAAATTTCTCTAGTAGCCCAATTGTTTACCGTGCAACATTTTTCACTTGTCATCCACATCTGTGTAGTAAAATTTTATTTATGGTAAAGAATGTAGATATTACAAAGGAATAATGCCTTCCACCCTGGTTGTAGTTCACTGGTATTAACTGCATTTAAACTTAAAATAACATGTCTTAAAATTGGTTCACAGCCACAAACTATAATGTTAACCCGTGTATTTTTTAGCAATGTGGCAGGTCAGGCAGTAAGAAAGATTTGCCGGAGAATTAGTTTTTTTGTTAAATATTGGTACCACGCGAGGTCAAGCGTAAGAAGGTGTACGAGCGTTACCCTCATCTCCCATGATCACATTGGTGTGTGTTTATGTGCCTCATATTAATTTCTTGTGCATGCCTTTGTGTTTTTTTTTTTCCATCTGCATGTGCATGGCGTTATGTTTGCGCGTGTGTGTGTGTTTGTGGTGTATATGGCTGGTTGTGCAGAGGATCGAGGAGCTGGAGGCCACGCTGTATAGCGCCCTGCAGCAAGAGCAGCCGTCATGCCAGGCGGTGGCCGAGTCGCTGTCAGACAGGCAGAGGGAGGAGCTGAGGCTCGCCGTGGACAAGCTGCGGCGTCAGATTCTCCGGCAGAGCCGGCAGTATGACAGTCAGATCTTACAGGAGCGTATGGAGCTCCTACAGCAGGCCCAGCAGGTAAGGCTGAAAACAAAACTCCAGTGAGGTGACAGCCATCCCTCAATCGGACCCATGTGACCTTTCAACCACCAAATCTCTGGTGCTATGAAAAGATGCAGTATCCCTGTGTTGTTGTACACTACCTGTAAATGTGTCCCCAGTGAAACAGTGTCACAGAATGACTGCTGGTGGTTGTGAGCGAGTGTGTTTCGTCCCTCTTTTCCCTTTACAGTATCGCCCTCCTCTTTCTGCATCTGTCCACTCGACAACTCACACAGTAGTTTTATTGTATGTTGCACATCAAACACCACAGCACCTCAACTTCCATTTTTATCACTAACAGTAAGCACCCTCCAACCATGAAACACATTAATGATTAACCAGTCATGATCAGTACTAACTAATCAAATGCCTTTTGACTAACTGAAGATTTATGAGTCAATAATAAATGCGACAGACTGCAGAAAAAAGCCTTCATGGGAGCAAGTATTTGCAATAGAAAACAAGTGTTGACTTCATCGGAGATATTTCTAAGCCAGGTGATGAAAATGTTTTCAATTAATAGAAAAATTAAGACACTTATGCAATGAGTCATTTCAGAAGTGGATTGTTTAAGATGACAATGGTTCTCCAATTGTATAAATGTCAGTCACTTTTTTTAAGTCATCAATGTGGTGGAAGAGTACCAACAGTTGTATCTGTGTATAACCAGAGTAGAATATGAAAAAGTAGTCATAATGGTTATAGTTTTTCATAGTCCTGAGTTGTGTAACTTTCTTTGGGAAAATATGAAAGGTTGTTGTGGTTGTGCTAACATTTTGACCATCTAACTACATCTGTTTTTGCCATGCAGAGGATTAGAGAGCTGGAGGACAGGATCGACTTACAAAAGAGACAAATAAAGGAAATAGAAGAAAAGGTACTCCTAATCTTTGATATTTGCACATTTATTTATAGTGTATGTACCATAGTTATACTAAGCTTCTTCACACCAATGTATGTATTCATACAGTCTTTTGGACCACCGTGGTCCCTTGAGGACCATAATTTCAATCCACTTCGTGCTATGCATGTTGTAGAATTGACAAAAAAAGTACCTTGTGCCTTGTTCCTTAGTGAGGACAATGTATCTGGTCAAACAGTACCATTTATGCCACATTTGTTACTGATGACTTCTTTTCTTCTCTCTTTTTCATGATACGTTAAATTGAACTCCTTTTGTTCTTTTAGTTTTTGTTCCTCTTTTTGTTCTTCTCTTTAGCCTTTATTCTTTGGCCTTAATGAACATAACTGTGGAACCACATTATCAGGTACACTATCTAAAGTTTATATAATTGTTCATTCATATTTCATGACCTGTTGATCAAATGCTATGTCTATTGTTTTATTTTTAGGTGGTAAGTTGCTGCCGAGGCAAGAGAGGACAAAACTTTTTTTTAAATGCATTTTAATGAAACCCCAATGGCCTTTTTGATAAATGTGCACTTTTTGCACAAAAAAATAACCTCCATACATTTACAAATATGATGCAAAAGATGCAAGATTTTTTTATTAATCACAAGTAAATGACTGCTGTGCTGATATTTGGACCTGGGGGGAAAAACATATGCTTGTCTGCGTGAGGCACAATCTGGATTTTTTTTGAGAAACTATGGCTCAGAAGATTTACGAAAGGGAAAAAGAGCCACAGAAGAAGATTAAAGTGTATAACAGATGGGGAGAGAGGGGGGCGGCAGGTTAAGGATTCTGGCAATGTATCACGTCTGTGGGGTTTCTAAGGAAACAGCAGGGCAACAAAGCCGCTCAAATGAATTTACTGGGTCGTAATTTGAGTGCAGAAGACAGAACGACGGTCACTGCAGCGCAGCATACAAGGTTATTACAAATCATTTTCGTTGAGTATTGTGATTGGGATATTTGAATTTAATGTCTTGTGATTGTGCCAGCTATTTGCTTGTTAACATATTAACTGCCATTTGGAATTATATGCAATAATAATAATCATGATAATAATTTAAAGGCAAAAGCACAAAATACCATATGGAGTAACTTGAGAGAGAGATGTCCTCTCCAACTTGCCACTGAGCTATTAAAAAGATCAATAATAGATGTGTAATCAATGTCCAAAGTGCAACGTTTTTGGAAAGAACATTTGTTTTTGAAGTGTAAAACTCATCATTCACCGTTGTTTCGTCTGTAACAAGGGAAAAAGTCACCAGGGGAGCACAAGCAAACCAAATCATGGTCACATGACTGCGTTAGAGCTCCAAAGAAGTGAAAAGAGTCTTGTTACCATGGATTCAGCTGGACGCAACTCGGACTAGTATGTCAATTGTGTGAGCGGGTGAGGAGCACCAAGAGCACTCGCAAGTTCATCCATGCAGTCAGCTACCCGAGTAACAGGTGAGAGGGGATCTGGTGACACGCAGACACCTCGTCTTGATATTTGAATGTTAGCACGCTGCTGGTTATATTGCCGCTAAAACGCTTGTGTCAGTTAAATTCACAGTAACAGAACCAATTTGCTTCTTTTTGCAAAATGCAAATGGGAAAGGCCAAGGTGTTGGATGATATACACTGACTTTTGCTGTATGTTGGGATGGTGGGGATATGTCAGGAGGAGCCTGCAGCTCGTCTCTTGTTTCTGACTACTGCCCACCCTGGCACGCAATACTAGAGGCTGGATCAAACACTTAGGGCCGTGGTGAGTCAGAGCTCGGTGTTGCGAGCAATCGGTGCTGGGGAGGACCCAAACACAGGACTCCGAGGCAAAGGCATAATGTCCAGTGGCTTTTTATTTCAAAAGCAGTGTCCGTACCCGGTCACCCAGTGCAAACTCAATGAACTAGCGAATGCCCGTGGCGGAACTCCAACATAAATAAATGATCAATTAACGTGCTGAATGCGCAACAGCTGTGACGAGTGCCAGAGGCGGCACCGTCCAGAGCGGTCTAGGCCACGCCCCTCCTGGCAGTGGTCCAGCCCTGCTCATGACACTGGGTGTGTGTTTTAATGATATTTTATACTGGTAGTTTGAAGTTGTGGCAGACAATAAACAGCAAACACTAATTTACCATATTTTGGAACGTGTCTGGCGAGAGAAAATGCAGTGCTGTGAGGGGCAGATGAAAGCAAAAGAGGATGAAATGGGTTGCCAGTCCCAATACTTTGGCAACTTTAAACATCAACTCTACCGCAGGCTCAGCCTGGCAAGGGACAGACAGGAGAGCCTGCAGAAGTGCATCTACACTTCAGAAAGGCAGCAACTGGACATGACTGTGAGTGCGGCAACTAATGCCGCAGTATTGACTGCAGTTTGGATTACACCCAGGACCGAAACATACTGGGATGAGCATGGAAGGCTACCTGGTGCTAGAGAAGAGGGTGAAGATGAAGAAGAGAGTATTGAAGGCAAGGGGATGCAAAATAATGGAGGAGAGAAAGATGCAAGCCAGGAGGGGGGACGAAGGACCAAGTGAAAACAGAGCACAGAAGAGAACAGACAAAATTCAAATGAAGTCAGGCTACAAGGTTTAATTGTGACCCTGCAGGAGGATCTCAGAGTGCTGCTAGAAAGAGAGGAAAGTGGGGTGGCAGAACAGAGAAGGCTGATGAAGCAGCTCCAAGAGGCTCAGGAGAGCAACCTCGTCCTGTGCTGCAAGGAGGAAGAAATGAAGGTGCAGCTACAACAGCTGAATTTGTCTGAGAGTGCCTTGGCTAAGGAGGTGGAAGAGCTAAGAGTGGAAAACTGTAGACTTCAACATGGCTTGAAAGGTTTGACGAAAAACACTCCCAGTCAGTCATCTACAATCTCAGCGGATGATTGCTCTGTTCCCTCTCACGTGGATATAATTGTAGATCGTGCTGTAGGAAGCTCTGAAAAGGTGTTTTGTGTTTGTGTGTGATTTTGTTTTTGTTACGTGTTGTGTCTTCTTATGTTAAATCTATCCATTCCTTTTCTTTTGGCTTGTCTTCATTGAGGTCGCAGGTGAGTTGGAGCCTATCCCAGCTGACTTTGGGCAAGTGGCCGGGTAGAACCTGGACTGGTTGCTGTCACGAACGAGGCTCGAGGCCGGACCCAAATGCACGACTCAAGAGGCAGGCAGGCAGTACAAAGGAGGTCTTTATTTGTTCCGAGGTCGGTTACCAGCAAGTCAGTCCACACGAACAGAAGTACTAGTAGTGGCAGGCTTACAAGTGTGGTCAGGGGACAGGCGAGGGTGAGTACACAGAAGGCAGAAGTCAGGCAAACGGGAGTGCGGCAATGATCTGGCGGAGGACGAGTCGTCCCCCGGGTCCAATATAGACTGAGAGTCATTAGGGTTCATGAGGTGCAAGTGTGTGAGTGCTGATTGCTTGGCCCCGCCCAGGTTGGCTGGGCGCCAGGAGCATGACAGTTGCCAGCAAATCCCAGGGCACATAATGAGTCACACAATCCTTGGAACCATCGAGGGTCTAATTAAACTAACATGCATACTTTTGGACTGTAGAACGAAAACCGAATATCGGGCCGCCGTTCTGCCAATAATGTAACACAACGTTAAGTTATGTGAAGCACACTGAGATACTTTTGTATTCCTTGGGCATTGTGTGTTGGAGCATGGTCGCCAGGTTGTTAGTGCTTCTCAAGTTCTGAGGTTCAAGGTTTGAATCTCTGCTCTGCGAATGTGTATGTAAATATCTGTGTTATTGGTTATGCACTGTGATTGACTGGGAATTGGTGCAGTGAGGGAGTACCCCAAGTCTCATCCCAAGTCAGCATTTTCCAGCTCACTACCTACCCCAGTGATTTTCAACCACTGTGTGCCGTGAGAGATCGTCAGGTGTGCCTTGAGAAATTATCCAATATCACTTTTTTTTTAAATTAACATTTATTAATAATTTTCTGCAAATATTATGTCATTATCCAGTGTCCGTGCTGTAAAGGCTGGCAGAGTAATGTAATATTTGTCCGTGTGGCAACACGTAGCTGATTGCCTCGTTCCTCCAAGAGAATTAGTGATGCACCTGAGAGGCCGTGGTGACAGTCATGGAGAAGTTTTTTAAAAAGGACAACTGCAAACTCCGAACTGGGCCCTGGACAAGATTCTGACCCGGATGAAGGCCCTAGTATGAGTGGTGGGAAAAAGAAAGCAAAGACGATGAGCTCAAGGCAATATAGTGAAAGCGATCTTTCGTTTGGATGTACTTTCACCGGGGATGAGACGACATCTATTCCGTTATGCCTGGTGTGTGGCGAGAAGCTATCCAACAGCGCCATGGTGCCAAGCAAGCTTAAACGCCATCTCCAAACGACACACCCGCCGCTTCAAAACAAGCCGATAGACTATTTTGTTCGCCTGCGTGTAAACACAGAGAAACAGGCAACGTTTATGAGAAAAACCACAAAGGTAAATGAGAAAGCGCTCAAAGCTAGTTACCTAGTCGCCGAACTTGTTGCTAAATCAAAAAAGCCGCATACTGTGGCAGAGACATTAATACTAACTGCCTGTAAAGCCATTGTCAATGAGATGCTCGGCCCTGATGCGGTTAAAGACATAGCTAAAGTCCCGCTCTCTGATAACACAATTGCCAGGCGTATTGATGACATGTCTAAAGACGTCGAAAGCCATGTTTTGGAAAAGATACGCATCAATAGGAAATTTGGGTTGCAAGTTGACGAGTCTATGGATATTAGTGGACATTCTCAGCTCTTGGTCAATGTGCGTTTTGTGGATGGAGATGCCATTAGAAAAAACTTCCTATTTTGCAAGGCACTGCCAGAAAAAACAACTGGAGAGGAAATTTTTCGGGTCACATCGGAATATCTTGACCAGGGAGGACTTACGTGGGAAAACTGCACAAGTGTATGCACTGATGGAGCTGCAGCCATGGTCGGGCGCACCAAAGGCTTCGTGAGTAGAGGGAAGGAAAGAAACCCAGATCTGATTGTTACGCACTGTTTTTTGCACCGTGAGGCCCTCGTTGCTAAGACTTTACCAGCAGAACTGGTTCCTGTGTTGGACGATGTGGTGCACATACTGAACTTTGTAAAGACACGACCTCTGAAAAGCCGTATATTCGTATCTCTGTATGAGGAAATGGGAGCGGAGCATAAAGCCTTATTGCTCCATACGGAGGTCCGATGGTTGTCGCGCGGTAAGGTGGTGACCCGTGTGTATGAGCTGCGAGAGGAACTTAAAGTGTTTCTGACAAATGAGAGGTCTGATTACTCAAATCTGTTTGCAAGTGATGAGTGGTGCGCAAAGCTGGCATATCTGGCTGAATATATTTCATCATCTTAATGAACTGAACACAAGGATGCAGGGCTGAAATGAAAACCTGCTTACAAGCACAGATAAAATAAATGGATTCCGTTTAAAGCTGCACCTCTGGCAACATGTACAACGTGCCAACCTGGAGATGTTCCCACTCACAGACAAACGGCAAAGCAACACTGCTGCACTGTCTGAGGTAATAGGTAAACATTTGAAAAGTCTTGAGGAGAAGTTGTCATTTTATTTCTCTTCAGCCTCCACTGAATGCTTTGACTGTGTTAGGGACCCATACAGCTCGGCATCAGTTGTTGGAAAGGGCATGACTTTACAAGAGCAGGAGGAACTAACTAAACTGAAACAGGATCGTGGTTTAAAACTAAGATTTGCTGATCTTCCTTTGGACAGAATTTTGGTTGACTGTTGTCAAGGAGTTCCCCATTCTGGCCAACAAAGCTGTTCTGACATTGCTCCCATTTTCCACAACATATCTGTGCCTTTCAAGCCTAACTGCTATAAAAACTAAAAACAGAGAGACTGAGAGCTGTTGAAGAAGAGCTTCGTGTGTGTCTTTCTTCTATTCCTACCAAGATATCGGCTTTGTGTTCATCTAAACAGGCCCAGGTTTCACACTGACTGAGTATAAATAAATTGAGAAATTATATTGTAATTAAATATACTATACAGAGTGTTATTTTGTAACATTTTTGGTTAGTGGTGTGCCACAAAATTTTTACAATGTAAAAAATGTGCCGTGGCTCAAAAAAGGTTGAAAAACACTGACCTACCCTGATGAAGAGAGGCACTATAAAAATTGACAGCTGGTAATTCAATGAGACCCTTATATAATATAGTATAGAAAATATTTTTGTTTTGGTGTCGTTATATTGCTTATTAAAACACAATTTGCTCCACTAATACGGTGTTCTTTTTGTGTTGAAAGGTATTTGATGAGGAAGATGCAATTCCAACTGTACGCCAGCTGGCTGCAGCAGGGAGCTCCAATCGTGCCATCCAAGCTCCCATCTTTACTGCCAAACATTTATCTAAAAATGACTCTCCAAGCAATTATCCTTACCTCAGTCTCCAAACCCTCTCCTTGGCCTCAGACGCAATAGGAGAGTGCGGGTCTCTGGGGCACTTCAATGTGGAGGATACACACGGCAAAAAACCTGAAGCACTGAGGGACTCTTACAGGAGCTTGGGTTTAGGTGAGGACCTTGACGGTCTCAGAGAGCAATGTGAACACCCGGGGTCCGCCCTTCAGCACTCAAAGCAGCAGCTGCAGGTGATGGCTCAAGAGAATGCCCAGCTAAAGGTACAACTCGGAAACCAAGGAGTGGAGGAGCAAAAGCCTTTTTCACATATGGTATTGTAGTGTCATTTATTGTATGGATTGATCAGATTTAGAGACATAACTAATTGTGTTCTCCCTTTTGTATTCAGATTAGCACAACACCAACCAGTCATGGAGCTGATGCTTGCCAATCACTTCCTGTCCAACATGAAGTCATCACCCACGATGACTTAATCAAGGCCCTAAATCAAGAGAACCGAGCTTTGGGTTTTCGCATTGAGGGGTTGATGGCTCAGATTAAGCTCAATGAGGAAAAAATGAAGAGCGAGCAATCTCATCTGAGGAAGAATATTTTGTGTATGGAGGAAGACAAAGACAAGCTGGAGCAGGAGAAGCAAGAGCAAGCATGTCTTATCACAGAGCTCACCAGAAAGACTGAACATGATCTCAATACAATCATGGAGCTGCAGCAAAGGTTAGAGGAGTGTGTAGATTGTCATGAGCAAAAGGACTTGGCATGTGGATCTCTGCTGCAAACTGAGAAAGCAACGAGAATATCAGGAAGGTGTCAAGAGAGCAACCCAGAGAAATATTTGGATAGATTGATAGTTACAGAGGAAGGAGGGGTACACCTTGTATCAACTCAACCACCAGAAAACAATCGTACATATTCAAAGCCTGTTGACCATTTAGAAAGGCCTCACCTCATGAAGTCAAACAGTGATCAATTGCAGCGGGTCACCAACTTCATTCAGAACCTGAAAGCTGAGCAAGAGCAGTTGTACAGCTGTGTATTGCGACTCAGGAAGGAAAAAAGGGAAATCTCTCTAACTGTCCAAACTCAGAAGGAGGAGAAACAGCATTTAACTCGGATAATTTGGGCACTCAAAGAGGAGAAGGACGATATTTCTCAATCTCTGTATGGCCTTAAGCAGGAGAGGGAGCAAGTAATCAGGGTGGTCAGAGGACTGAAAGATGTACAAGTTCGTCTTTCAAAGTCTGTGAGTGGTCTGAAAGAAAAGAGAGAGACGTCCACAGAGTGTTTTCCAGCCCTTAAAAGAGAAAAACAGACACTTTTAGAGTCACTCTCAAGTGGAAAAGAGGAGGTCACAAAAATTGCACCGAAAGTGTACCATTTGGAGAGAGAGAGAGACCAGTTAGCTCAGACAGGGTTGAGTTTGAAACTGGCTGATTCTGTCCAAGAGTTGACAGATAAGAAGCAACTATGCCATCATTTACAAGGAGAATGTGAACGGCTACTCAAGGCAATCAACAGTTTGAGGGATGAAAAAGGAAGAATTGAACTTTCAGTCAGACGTTTAAAAGAAGAGGGAGCACACATACTAGCATTGCGTCAATCTCGAGAAGAACAAATGTGTGACCAACGTTATGATTCTCACAGTCAAACACAAGCAAGCACATCTAATGGTTGGATGTCAGAAAATATGAAAACGAAAGACAAAAACAAACAAAATAAGACAACAAGCTTAATTGCAAACTCCAAAAAGGTACCCAGACACTTCCAATGAGTGTCTTGTGTGTAATTTCACCATTTAAATATGATAACCCACCATTTGTTGTCACGCAAATTGTTTAGAATGAAGAAGAGGAACTGAATAATCTGGAGAGGGAGATTGAAGTTGCAGAAAGAGAACTGAAGAAGTCACAAGAACAACTGGACAAAGCATGTGAAGAGGTCAATTTAAGCAACTTCTACTCGCCTCATACAAAGTCAAATGAATATTCGTGTATTCATTCCATACGTGCAGACCGCAGAGCTCCGTGCGCAGCTCAGTAACTCCGAAGCCCAGAGGGAAACTGGAGAAAGAAAAGCATCCCAGCCCGCTGAAGTGGTGAAGAGATGGACAGAAAAAAAAATTATGGAAAATGAACACCCAACTATGCAGGTAATAAACAATTATTGCACGTTTATCGATTGTAGTGAACCTGCAGGCTTATCAGATTCAAAATTTTGAATAGAGTATTTTTTGTTTTTGTTATTGAAAATCTTTTCTCTCAGTTCCAAAGTTCTGCCTGGTTGTGTTTGTTGCAGGTGAAAGAGTTGCAGACCAAAGCATCGGTCCTCATCAGAGAAAAAGCTGCCGTACAAATTGAGGACCAGCACAACATCCTCACCGCTCAGTTCAAAGCCAAGGTAACGATGTAGAAAGTGTTTGTTAGGCTGATTCTCATTTGTATACATTGGTCAAACATGACAAAAAAAGAACTCTTGACTATATCACTCTTAAAAACCAGCTGGGACAACAGTGTTATTTCCTTCCGCACACGGTACTACAATCTCTGAGCCAAAGTAGGCCACTGTTTCTGAGCAGCGACTTTAGTCTCAATCTTCTCCCCTGCATGTCATACATGCATTTTGGTTTTGTTTGTAGTACGATAGACTCCAGGAAACAAGGAGACAGACTGATATGGATATACTTACTTTAAAAAAGATTTAAAAAAAAATCCTTATATGGCTTCAGCTAAGTTAAGAACAATTCTGTCAGTATCTCATAATGATGTATCATCCAATGGCGAGCGAAGCTTTCCTGCATGAGGTGTCAAGAGAGAAACAGTTTTTTGGAACAGATGATGGAAGTCTTGCACAGCACAGAGATGTAGATTCTACACTGACACAACGGGCTGATGAGTTGCTCAGAGATGCAGTCCTGCTCAAGTACACTGCTGCATTTATACTGGGAAGGCTCAGGACTGGAGCCTCACATCAGGAACTGGACACCAACAAAATGATTCCTGCAAAGAATCTAGAAAATGCAGAGAACAAATAAGAACAAAGCACTTGTTTTGAGGAGTCAACAACAAATGACCATGACTACAATTTTGATGTCACATGTATGGCAACTGTAAAAAGGAAGCAAAATGCCAATTCACCTGTGCCAATTTATACAGGAGGACAACCAGGTCTCACCATCATCAGAACCGGTCAAAGAAGTTCCCAGTGCCAAACAAACTATATAGGAGTTGTCACATTTATTGCTGAAATCTCTCTCGAATAGAATTAGTCAACAACATACATGATGGGGGCAGGCCTAGTGTCAGCATGTCTCCTATTTCGTGTTTGTTCTCAGGCCAAATCCATGATTACTCTAAAAATATCCTGTGGGATATTTGTGCCAAGAAAGTATGTTGAAGCAATGGGAGGAGCTATATTTAGTCAACCCATAACCTTGTTTAACAGAAAAAAAATCTTGTAGAATCTAAAGGCAATTACAAATCCCTTTGGGTGGGTGTCAGTTCCTCACAGATTCTCGGTATTTGTCGCAGGGCTCAGTTTTTGTGAAAAACGAGTTTGCTTTATAGGCAGATGAAGGTTAGATCAGTTAAATCTGACATTATATGCAAAAATGTACTAAGAAATGACAATCAACCAATTTCACAGGGTTAGTCCAAAAATAACTTGATCAGTTTTTTCTTCACTATGAAAACTCAAAAGTGTTTTTTGGTCTTCTATCACAGCAGCTGCCTGCCACTGAACCCCTCTCAAAATTTGTAGCTATAAGACAAGAGTCGTGCCCTTGGCCATCCAATGTGTGTGAATTAAGCAGGGCCAACCTGAGTCCTGTGCCTGCAATCTTGGTTGGCAGTGTTGATGGCATAAGTAGGCTAAGCGATCCTGAGATTGTCAACTTTCAAGAGCACTTACAGCAGACTCCTGAGTAGCTGTAAAGTAACATGTCAAGCCAGTACTTTGTAACATTAAATGGATAAATTCTGTCATTATATGTCTGTTTCTGATTTCATTTCAAGGCTGTGGTAGGCAGAGGAGAGCAGTCCAGAAGGATGTCATTCTCAGCCCTTGTGTCCCCAAGTCTGTCTTGTCAGAAAAAGCTTCAAGGCCTCAGTGTCATTATGCCACCTAGTGGCCCTCTCTGCTCTTTCTCAACCACTGCCAAGCACTCGGCACCGGTGACAGCCACACCTGTGATTTGTGATCAGCCAAGAACACTTTTTAATGCAGTCACCGCGAGAAGCACCAACATGCCATTTCCACCTCATCTGACTGCAAACTGGCATTTTAAAGAGGCCGTAGCCACCACAAGCTCTCCAACAAAGTCACTGGTCAACACTGCTGCATCAGAAAACACCGTTGAGTCAAGCAGTGACTCCAATGAATTGAAAACACGGATTTCTTCTGACATGGCTGGTGGAGAACGTTCTGATTCCGCTCCTTTAGTGACCTCTAAAACTACTGACTCCGATGTCTTCATGTGTTCTGACACAAGTCTAAAAAGCCCGGCCTCATACATAACTGCTCCAAGTAGAGCAACTGGCGAAAAAACTGATATCTTCAGCACAATGATGAAACCCATTGCTGCTGCTCCTTCTGCATGCAACGATCTAGAATTCACCATGTTTAAGTCATATTCTGCTCAGCACTCTGCTAAGGAATCATCAAATATGTCCCAGGTTGCTCCAGAGAAGATGAAACCTTCAAGACCCGAGCCAGGTAATAAGGCTGCCCACCCAACAAACGTTTTAACAAAAGTCAAATTGTGGTATGTGAAGTGCAATATTTATAGATTGACCTTGTTGTTAGTAAGCTATGATCTGGTTCGTCACAGTTCGTGAATGGTGTATTTACCTTTATTATACTTTATAATTAACAGTGGAATTGTGTGTGTATTTTTGGATTGCAAAAGGCTGTTAAGTAATTTACGAAACACTGACATTTCATACACTAATAACATAGCCTAATCTTGCAAAATTATCCGAAACTGACTTCACTGATAAACTTCACTTCAACTTCAGTTCTATCAGGATTAAGATATTCACAAGCAATAAAAGAATCTGTTTATCTCTGAGAATTACAGTACACCTGAACTTAGCCAAATGTGTTTTGATGAAATTCAACAAAAATACACCAACTGGAAAACAGATTTGGAGATGGCACAGAAAAAATTCAAAGAAGGAAAATAAATAATATGTCTTGTCACCGACGGTGTGTAAATCAAACGTATGAAATCACTTATTTTGATCAGGTTGTTCATCACATTAATGTTCAAGAAAATATCACCAAGTGAAATTTAACCAGTCATGCACATTGACAGGATGGAGCCGGAAAAGACCACTGGTAGTAAATACTTAAGTGTTGGTATTCAGTCTTACATTTATTTGCTTGCTGAATGCATATTTGCAAACAAATATATGTAACCCTTACATCTTATTTCATAGATTTTGTTGTTTAGGTTCCTCGGTGATAGAAACCCACAATCATTTGTTCCCATACAGTGACATGTGAGATAGTTGAAATGTTTAGGACCTTTTACTGTCAATACAGTGTACGTGTTCCGACGAAATGTTAGATATTTGATGAAATATGTGATTTTTAATGACTTGTTTTAATCAGGACTTCAGTCGGAGGGTGTTTTCTCCCTCAGTTGCTTTATACATGATGTTCATGTTATTGAGAAACAATGCCAGGAAAATATAAAACACTAAACTGTATGTACACAGTTTGTTGCTATCCTCAAAAGGTATTTATTGTGATCTTCTTTAGATGCTCCAGCAGAGGTGCACAGTGTGGGGGTCATCAAACAAGTGGGTAAGAGCAGCCTCCTGATTGGCTGGCAGAGGCCTCCTCTGGATGAGTTGGGTTGCAGTCATGGAACCTTTGTGTATGGCTACAGGGTAGGCTCAACATACAGTATTTCAATCTGCCAGAACCAGAGACATTTTTTAGTGTGAATGCACTATGTAACGTGTATGTGGGCTCGAGAGGTACGTGAAGTAATCAGTGAATTAAATGGTCAAACTTAACAGTGGATTAAACTTTTCTTTTAATCATTTAACTTTTCAGTAATATAAATGTGCCTCTTGGAAGTGTTACTGACTTTGGTGCAGGCAGCCTTGGGATCAATGCTCCATCTAAGCTGGGCAACTGCGCATTTGTGCACTTGTCGCTTTTTTTTTTAAACACGGCAGCACACTGCCTCACACAAAGAGCTGCTGCTCGGCCGCACTGGGCCACACACTCTACTTCCTATTTTACCTGACACCACCCCCCTCCATTTTAAAGGGGTACACTCATAATTACAAACACTGGGGTATGTGAATAATTGAAGAAAAAGTGGTGAAACTGGATGAGATTTTCTCTTTTTTTTTTTTCGAGTAAAAAAAGGTCTGGTCTGAAGCCAAAGTAGAAAGGGCAGGAAGAGATGGTGTGTAATGTTAAAATTCCACTTGGCACAGTCTGATTGAAGATGCAAGCACAGATGATACATTGCCCAAAAAACTAATTCTGTATTTTAAGTATAGGAGGCATTAACCCTAAAACTCTTTGGGAGCATCATTCAGCTTTCAACATGCATTACTAAAGATATTCTGCAACCAATAATTCAATTGTACACCAAGAAAAAGAGGTGGGGATATCATTGTGGGTTTAAAAAACAAAAAACAAAAAAAGAAACAAAGTTGGAAGCGACATTTCAAATGTATTGTTAGTAGTTGACTTGGTATGACTCCCTTGGTGTGTTTGCTCAGACGTGAAAACTTAGAGGGAACATTGCTTGGGATCAATTTCCACTCAGTGATGGTGTCGATATGTGCCCTGCGACTCACTGGTGGTTCAGTTTAGGGTGTAGTCTGCCTTTCGCCTGAAGCTAGCTGGGATTGGCTCCAGCACTCCAGTGACCTTTGTGAGCATCAGCTGAAGTTGTACCACATTGAAGAATGGGAAATAATTCCACCTACAAGCTTCAACAATTAGTGTTCTCAGTTTCCAAATACTTAATGAGTGTTAAAAGAAAAGGTAATGTAACAGTAGTAAAGATGCCCATACCCCAGCCTTTTTTTGGAACGCGTTGCAGACATCAAATGTAAAATGAAGGAAATTTGGGGATTTTTTTTTCTAACATTAAATGTGTCATTTGTGTAGTTTATTCAATTGAATATGCGTTGAAAAGGATTTGAAAACCATTGCTTTTATTACATTTTGCACAACATCATCATCTCTGCGTGGTTGGTTAACTTGAGGTTTGCCACTAAGCGAGCATCTATCACAGTCTTGGTGTCGACATACCAACCAACATAACGTGTTGATGATGTCATTCCATTTTCCTCTCAGCTATAAAAGTACCTTGACGCTCTCTATCGGGCAGTTCCAAGACCGTGGCTGGTTTGCTAGTTCTGTGGGTTTTTTGATGGTTGGGTCTGCTTCCACTCACTTAGGTTAACGGCAACATGATACCATTTTAAAGACACGGATAAGGTGGAAAAAGGTCTGGACTACAGTTTTCAGATGTATTCATGTAAACTCCCTTGCTGTTAGTAAACACTACTATAATACACTTTACTTTCCTATGTTAGAAAGGAAGCACCTTTTGTCCAAACTATTCCACACAGATTAAGTAAAAGGTGGTATACTGGTGAAAATACTTTATATGACCAGTTTTAGGCAGAATTTGTATGAATGAATGTCCGGTCATGATTTCTTGTATTTTCAGGTGTTTTTAGGTGGGAAACTCTGCAAGTCTGTGATGAGCTCAGCATGCACCAAGGTGTGAATTATTGTTTTTCTTGTTGTTGTTGTTGTTGTTGTTTTAGGTCATTATAATGATTTACAGTCTGGTCATTTCTTTGTCCATGAGCCCATTGCTCTACCTCATTCAGGATTTTGAGCTGTATAACTTTTTATAAGTTCTGTAAATCTCAAGTACTTACATCACTCTGTGTGATAAAGAACATTCTTTTTGCAGCTCAAAAACAAACCACGGCATTTCAACTGTATTTTTTACAGTGTGTCCTGGAAAACATGGACCTAACTTACCCAGTTGAGATCAGTGTCCAAACGCTGGGCTCCAATGGGCTCAGTTCAAACGGGGTCACCACTGTGTACGTGCCTCCAGTTGGTGAAGGTTTCCGCTGAATCGCACTCTCTTGGCTACTACTAACAAGCAGAACACACGAATAGATTTATGATTCAACTTGTCCATAGAAATACATCTCAGCTGCCAACAGATGAAGATAAAGCTAAGTAAGTGAACTCTTTTTACTTTTACTCTTTTTTGTCTATTAAAAGAAGTTTGATAAAGTCAAGGTCAAAATTTTATTTGTCAATTTTCCTCATCTACTCTACTGACTGCAGCAGTCTTCAAACATTTGAAAATATTGTCTAGCATTGATTTGTCTGTGATATGTGCTACTTGATGCGCCGCCGTTAAAAGATAGCGATGCTTTGTTTTGATTAGTACTTGAGTGAAATAAACAGGGTGAATAAAAGTAACTAATAATTAGAAATTGCTGATATAATTTTGTGGCTCACTGAAATTATTAGAAAATGACAAAAGTCCATCCATCCATTTTATTCCACTTATCTGAGGTTGTTTCATGAGGGCAGCAGCTTTAACAGAAGCCCAATCTTCCCTCTCCCCAGCCACTTTATCCAGCTTCTCGAAGCCAGCAGGGAAACATAGCGTGTTCTGCTGGCGGCACATGCCAGGAACACCTTGCCAGGAAGGTGTCCAGGAGCCATCCTAATCAGATGCCGGGGCTACCTCATTTGTCTCCTCTTAATGTGGAGGAGCAGCAGCTCTACTCTGAGCCCCTCCCGGAAGACGGAGTTTCTCACGCTATCTGCAAAAGAGAGCCTGGACATGTGGAGGAAACTCATTTTGGCTGCTTGGATTCAGGATCCATCCGGGACTCTGAGGCCGTGACCACATGAGGTTAGGAATGTAGATCGACCAGGAAATTGAGAGGTTTGCCTTTTGGCTGAGCTCCTTCTTCACCACAACGGACCAGTACAAATTCCGCTTCACCGATTTGCATGTCGATCTCCTGTCCCATTCTTCCCTAAATTGTGAACATGACCCCACCATACTTGAAGAGGTTTTCATCCCCAACCTGAAGACGCCACTCCACCAACTGAGGACCAGGGTTTCAGATTTGGAG
This sequence comes from Syngnathoides biaculeatus, assembly GCF_019802595.1. NCBI lineage: Eukaryota > Metazoa > Chordata > Actinopteri > Syngnathiformes > Syngnathidae > Syngnathoides > Syngnathoides biaculeatus. Next base: position 3,467,100 of record NC_084650.1, read on the forward strand.
GTGGTGATTTTCATTCCAACTGATTTACAGTCCGCTGCAAACCACTCCAGTGAGAGTTGGAGAGCACATCTTAAACAAGCCAACAGAACAACATCACCTGCAAAAAGCAGGGATTCACTACTAAGGCCACCAAACCGGACCCCGTCTATGACTTCGCTGCACCTTGAAATTCTCTCCTTAGTTGTTTTGAGCATCATCTTTGACAAAGGGTAGCCTTGGCGGAATGCAACCCTCACGGAAACAAATCAGACTTACTGGCACTAGCGGAGACAAAGGTCTGACACTGGCCATACAGGGACCAAACAGCCTGTATCAGGGCGCTCTTTTTCCCATACCTTGGAGGAGCTTTTTAATCACCTTGGTGATCTCAATCCCGGAAGTAGGAAAGCCAGACTCAGAGATCCTAGGCAGCTTGCTATTGGCAAAGCGTGTTGGTAAAATTTAATTGAAGTATTTTCCCCACTAACTCACAACTTCTCGAGAAGTCCCACATATCAACATTGCCAATAGGACACCTTTTTCACCTTGTGGCCATCTTTCAACACTTGGGGTTTGGGGGCTTGCCACTGCGATAGGCACCAGTCACCTTATCGAACGGCCAAGGTCCCCTCCTTCAGCTTCTGCCCAGCTCACACTGCACCTGATTCCTATGTCCCCTCTCACAGTTGATGAGCACATGGGAAGGAGGACCCGTGTTACGCTTTTGGGCTGTGCAGGGACGGGCCCCATTGGTGCAGGATTAGGGTTAGCCACTATGTGCTTGCCTTCGAGCCCCACCTCCAGACCTGGCCCCCTGGGTTTGTCCTTGCTGACCCACATTCACGCAAGGAAAAACACGATTCAGTCATTTTTTTCATCATAGGATGTCTTTTAACCGTGCTTCGTCTGGTCCCTCACCTCGGACCTCTTTGACCAGGGGTGACCCTGCCAGGAACATTAAGCCCCAGATGGCTTAGCTCCTAGGATTCACTGGGACACACAAACCCCTCAACCACAATAAATTTGTGGTTCAAGGAGGATGTGACTTAAGCCATTAAAAAAAACATTGAGAAGTGTACACAACAACCTTGCAGAGTGGAGGCATTAGCGACAGATTCTGGAGGAGGTTCTTCATGATGATGTCCTTCAGACGCTTGTTCATTCCTTCCCTGGCCATGTGAAGGAAACTGGTTAACATCTCTGGTACTTATGTTGAAATATGAAATTAACATTCATTTCCTCATGTCATAAACCAAGTCCTATTTATTAGAACACATTTTTATATAATGACTTTTTAATCCCTAGTTACTTTTTACCCAGCCACTCAATCAATTACAATATTGTAGAAAATATTGTAGAAAGCTTTATTTTAGTAGTTCAACTGAAGAGGTGAAACTCGATTCACTACACGCAGTGAATTATTTTAGGATTTTTAATGTAACAAATAACAGAAATGTTAACGCAATTCAACATTATTTTTCTACCGCTTCCAAAAACATCCACAGCTGTAACAGTGTTACACTTTATAAAAATTTCATGTTAATTATAATTTTAGTAATCATAATAATGAGAACAAGCTGTCTTCAACAATTAAGAAAGTTTATAATTTGTAAAAAGTTCTATAGTATTTTCTGTGTTTCAGGAATCTGTACAAAATGCATTACACTTTTTGAATTTCACTTACTGTTGCATCATACTAACAATTATTATATGCATTCTCTCCCTGCAGCCTTCGAATGGACCATTCAAAGGGAAATGATGTCATTACAATGGAGCAGCTAAGGTCATCTAAAAAATAACAGTCATACGGTCTTGACTTGGACAGTGGACCTCAAAGTGATCAACTGAAAACTACAAATAAATAAATCTAAATGGACTCCTGGCATGGGTTGCATAAACACAGGTGGAAATACGTCTCAGCTCATCTTAACGGAAGGTCTTTTTTGCACACTTTTCGGATTCAACATCTTCTGCAGCCACTCCAGTTAAATTGCCTAAAGCCAGTAAGATGACTGACTGAGACCTCTGGCCACACATTTACGTTGTGGTCAACACAGACGGACATCATGTTTCTTACTAATCGACTGAAGAGCTCTTCTGTTGCTGCCACCTCTGGATGCTGTGACACTCGAACTTTTTTCTTATGGAAGCGACAAAAAACTGCATCATGTGCCGATGCACACGTCAACCTAAGGCTCTCATCTCATATGAGCAAGTACATTGAAATCTATTTTCTGACAGATATCAAACACGGGATCTATTTTTAATTTGATTTTTTCAGTATTTTGCACACAATCTTGTATAAAAGATTCATTAGCTGTCACCTTCGCTCGCTAACTTTTTTGTTTTCTAAAATTCATGTTTTTGTCATTTCTATTTGGGTGTAAAATGACCCTGGTGCAGCAAATGTATTTTTCTATCAGTGATTGATATAATTGTTCAGCCATTGAAACCTCGCAGCTGTAAAGAGGATAAATGACTATGCGTCACTGACGGATATGTAGCTTGATATAATGGCTCTTTGTATCAAGTTTGAATATTACACAAAATATTTCAGCCTCTAACCTTTGACTTTGACAGATTTGTCTTTGGTGGAAAACATCCATGTCCAACTCCACCCCCCAAACCCCCCACCCCCCCGCTCAAAAAACGTGGACAGCAGATACGTTAGTGCTGGATTGCAATTCAGTCGTGTAAAACCTTTCGATTAATTTGAATCAGTGCTGTCTGTATTGAGATGTGCTGTTCCTACACCGAGATGTCACGAAAGCCTCAGGCGTAGAGTTGAACGCCTGGGTGACCTTACGTAAGATGACTTAGTAAGGTCAGTGTCGTATTTCTTTTCGCATGTTTGAAAGGAAGTCCTTTTTCATCTCTCTTACCGAATGATGGATTCCACAAAGGTTAAGGAAAGGTGGTATTAAGGTTAAAATACTATAGCTGAGGGTAAGGAATTATTGGAATGGTTACAAGATGTTACTTTCCGGAGAGTCCCTGTCTTACACAGTTAAAAAAATAAAAAATTTAAACAAAGGTGATGGCGGGAGAGGAGATCTGTGTATCGCCAATCGATTGCTCTACTTTCCAGTCCCCGGGTGTCCGTCCCAGCTAATGTAAGTTGGGATCTGAAATTGTCAAACTGAATGTAGAAAATATATAATTTGAATTTTATTTCTTACATTCACTTTTAAGTTTACTCAACTTCGTTTCCAAACTAACACATTCAGTTTCAAATTATTATGTTCATATGCGGTTTTTATATGCAATATTTAAAATTAAACAATGCAACTTTAAATTGTATTTCAAATTCAATGCCTGCTGGCACATATTTTAGCCCATAGACTGTATCCTGTCATTATTAGACAGGATGACTAGATCGATCGATTACATTTGTCACATTCGATCTGTATAAAACCACAAAATTAACGAAACATTAAATGCAGCATTTTTCATCCACTCAAACTCACCGATAGCTCACAATTGATACTTTCCCAAGGAATGTTATAGAACTTTGACCTTGAGCGATAGGAACTTTGTGTCCACAGTAATAGATTTTTTGGAGTGTGAAAATTTATTTTACATTATAATAAAATATATTACTACAGATTATCTATTATTATTATTATTATTATTATTATTAGATTACCTGTTGTCAATAAATAGCGTGAATAAATGAGAAATTACTAAATTAAAGAACTAAATTATATAATTAACGACAATTTTGTGGTTAGAAAAGGTCTCTTTAATGATGGAACAAGCATCTCTCTGGCTTCTGTTCTCTGACAACCAATTTTTTTTAATCCGCAATGATGTTAATGTCCTCAGGAATTGACTGAAAGCCTGCTTTTCTTTGTTTTGCCATCTTAATAGAAGAGGACAAGTTTTGTGAACCTACTAATAGCCTCCAAAGCAGGGGTCTCAAACCCAATTTACCTTGGGGCCACTGGAGGGAGAATTTGCCAGAGGCTGGGCCTCAGATGGACATACACATGCACACAATTTAATTAGAAATTTAAAAAATATCTAATCTTCTCAAACGTATTCCTTATTTTTAATACAAGATGAGATAAGCAATGACACTGGTGTAAACAAGTTTAAAAAAAACTACTAATAAAACTCCGCAGCAATGCTTCTGTAAATTCCACTCACTGAAAAATGTCTGCTTGTATCAAGCCCGGTCGATGTCACATCCCCAAGCGCCATATACCCCACCATGATTGGTTGGTTTGTCAGCGCCATACAAAACACTGTAAAAGTGCCATCCACAAAACAACTCGAGGGCCGCACTAACATTAAACTTTCATATCAAGGTGAGGCTCACAAGTTATCGCCTCATGGGCCACAAGAGGCCCCTGGGCCGCCAGTTTGAGACCCCTGCTCTAAAAACTCATTTTTATTGAATTGGATGATTCTGGCACATGTACCATATAATGAGGAGTGTCGGGGTGGAAACAAATTTACTTTTGCATGAAATTAGATTTACGTTACCTTCATGACAAAGACTCCACAAGTAGTTCCATCTCCCTATTTTATGTCTGAATGCTTGCTGGTTTCCATAATAAGAAGAACCGATCCCAATGTCTTGAAATATTTTCTACTGAAAAACACAAGTGTGGTTACTGTTATTTTAGTTCACAATTCTTTTTCAATTACCTATGCATTTTTTGTATTTTTTTTTTCTTTTCCCCTAGAGGGGGAATTGTGGGTTAAAAGAGTTCTGGTTTAACTTGTTACACTGATGAATCCTAATAGCTGATGTTATAGCTTATTATTATGATTGTGATGATAATGAGTATTTTTTACAGAGGATGAAATAACTATTTGAGTCACCTTTTTCTCATTAAATACAGTATATTACCAAAGGTCCTATTGACATGAATATTTTACCTGATGTTGGGAACATTCCAAGTAATCCATCCATTTAATGAAAGTAGAACGAAAACACTCGGAAATTAAGTAGTGTGTAATAATTTGAAATAACAGAAGGAAATTGTATTGAACATGCCAACTGGTATTTATTAAATACGTCATACAAAATCCTTTGTTTTTGATGGCAGCTTCAAGATGCCTCCTTTATGGAGAAACCAGTTGCATGCATTGATCTGTTGTGATTTTGGCCCGTTCCTCCACACAAGCAGTCTTCAAATCTTCAAGGTTCTGTGGTCTTCTTTTATGGATCTTGTGTTTCAGTTTTCCATATATTTTAGTTGGATTTAAGTCAGGTAATTTGCTGGGCCATTTTAGCAACTTTTTTTCTTCTTGAAGCCAACAGAGGTTCCTTGGATCAATATCCTGCTGAAATGTTCACCGTCCTTATGTTTTTTTATCATTTTCGGAGCTGGCAGCAGATTTGTGTCAAGATTGTACAGATCGGTACATTTGCTCATTCATCCTTCCTTCAATAATGCGAAGTTTACCAGTTCCATTTGCTGAAAAGCAGCCCCACAGCATCAGGCTCCCAGCTCTGCATTTCACTTTTGGCATGGTGTTTTTAGTTTGATGTACTTTGCCATTTTTCCTCCAAATGTGGGGTACATTCGGTCATCCAAACGTTTAAATTTTGCTGTCAACTGACCAGGCAATGGTCTTCCAGTATTTAATTGTCTTTTCCAAATGTCGTTCAGCTGACCTGAAACGAGCTATGATGTGATTCCCCCCGTGATGAGTGTGCATACAGGCCATGGTGTCAGGGGATATTACTCATTGTTTTTCTTGTGACAACAGTGCCTCCTAATTCCAAGTCTTTTTAAAGCTCTCCACATATGGTCCTTGATTCTTGGACAACTCTTCTGATTATTCTTTGCACTCCTCTGTCAGAAATCTTGTGAGGACGACATGATCAAGTCAAATGTATAGCAGTCTGATTGGCTTTCCACTTAAAAATGACACCAACCATGCTCATTGTAATGTTCAGAAGCTTAGATATGTGCCTGCAACCAATACCATGATTATATTTTGAAAGAATTAGGTTATGATGGTCTTGAGGGGGCTCTATGTTCTTACTCATCATGAGATGTGTCTTGGCAGTGATACCTTTTTGTAAGCCTGAAGCAGCTGATATTCATCTGCACTGATTATTGATTAGATTTTAAGTATTGGTTTGGCTTTCATCCCTTTTTTATTCTTTTTTTATTTTTTTTCTTTCTTTTTTATCACCCAATTTCTTCATTTTCCCAATATTTTTCCTGTGTAATTTCAAAATTTAACACACAACTTGATTTCTGATTTTATATTTGTTCTACTTTATTTGTATAAATAGAATGCTTTGGTTGTTCCAAAATAGCTGGTGAAATGTTTTGGTAAATACCACCTTTAAATATTTTAGCTGTATTGGCCCGTAGGTGACTGTTGACGTGAGATTAGAATGGGTGGAATATAACTGTCTATGAAAATAATAAAGTTCAATAAATTATAATAGACAACCTACTACGTGATGTTTTTTTTTTTTTTTTTTTTTTTTTTTTTCTTAACTGGAGGTGTTACTGCTTCCAGACACTAAGATCCAAGTTAGGATTGGCAGGACCAAGCACAAACATTTGACTTGTGCTTCTGAGCATGAAGGTATGACTGTCCAGGAATGTACAGTGAAGAAAATAAGTAATTGAACACCCTGCTATATTGCAGGTTCTCTCACTTAGAAGTCATGGAGGGGTCTGAAATTTTCATCATATGTGCATGTCCACTGTGAGAGAGATAATCTAAAAAGAAAAATCCAGAAATCACAGTGTATGATTTTTTTTAATAATTTATTTGTGTGATACGACTGCAAATAAGTATTTTAACACCTGAGAAAACGACTGTTAATATTTGGTTACAGTAGCCTTTGTTTGCAATTACAGATGTCAAACGTTTCTTGTAGTTGTTCACCAGGTTTTCAGACACTGCAGAAGAGGTTGTTCCCGAAAAATCTCACAATACATGGCCACGGTCATCCTCTCCTTAATACAGTGCAGTTGTCCTCTCCCATTTGCAGAAAAACACCCCCAAAGCATGATGTTACCACCCCCAGGGTTCACAGTAGTGATGGTTGTTCTTGGGATTGAACTTATCATTTGTCTTCCTCCAAACACGGTTAGTGGAATTATGACCAAAAAGTAAAATTTTTATCTCATCTGACCACAAAACTTTCTCCCATGAGTGCTCGGTATCATCCAAATGGTAATTGGCAAATACAGGGCTTTACATGTGCTGGTTTAAGGAGGGGAACCTTCTGTGCCATGCATGAATTCAAATCATGATGTCTTCGTGTACTACCAACAGTTACCTTGGAAACGGTGGTCCAACCTCTTTTCAGGTCATTGACCAATTCCTGTCGTGTAGTCCTGATCTAATTCCTGACCTTTCTAAGGATCATTGAGAACCCAAGAAGTGATATCTTTCATGGGGCTCCACTCCGATTGATATTGAGCGTCATGTTTAGCTTCTTCCATTTTCTCATGATTGCTCCAACAGTGGACCTTTTTTCACCAAGCTGCTTGGAAATTTCTCCGTAGCCCTTTACAGCCGTGTGGAGTTGTATAATTTTGTCTTTGGTGTCTTTGGACAGCTCTTTGGTCTTGGCCATGTTACAAGTTTGAGTCTTACTGATTGTATGGGGTGCACAGGTGTCTTTATGCAGCTAACGACCTCACACAGGTGCATCTGATTCAGGATAATACATGGAGTGGAGGTGGATTTTTAAAGGTGGACTAACAGGTCTTTCAGAGTCACAATTGTAGCTGATAGACAGGTGTTCAAATACTTATTTGCTGTTGTATCACAGAAATAAATTGTTAAAAATTCATACATTGTGATTTCTGGATTTTTCTTTTTAGATTTTCTCTCTCACAGTGGACTTGCACCTACGATGAAAATTTCAGACCTCTCCATGATTTCTAAGTGGGAGAACTTGCAATAGAGCAGGGTGTTCAATTACTTATTTTCTTCACTGTACATTCCTGGACAGTCATACCTTCATGCTCAGAAGCACAAGTCAAATGTTTGTGCTTGGTCCTGCCAATCCTTATTTTCTTCACTGTACATAAAAAAATAATTGATACATACATGAGAAAAACATTACTGCACCTCTAATTTCACAAAAACTGTAGATCCAACTAATGTGTGTGTACTTATTTTGCCTATCACAAACTGCCAGTGGTTGTTTTTGACCTTTTCCAAACAAAAACAAAAAAAGAGTACTGATGATTTGAAAAATACATTTGAAAATTAAAAAGTATAGAATGTTTATGAAGTACAATTACCACACTGCCAGGGATGTTTAAAAACAATAATTCCCGGAATTAGAATATACTTGTGTTCAGGAATTTATTACTATGCTAGTTATCATGATAAAAGTATATCATTACTACTATAGTTGCTGTTTGGATTGTTTTATCATGCGTTTGTTTCTGTTAGTCATAGTCTGAATTGTTCTATTTGTGAGCTGCGTGCGTGTCTTGAAGTGTGACCAAGTGACACCTGGGAGGCGGTGCCCCCCTGCCGACCTCAAGCTGATACTCCTGAACACTGGTAAGCGATGTCGCCATCCTGACCTCAGCATGTTTCCCTTCTGATCTTAAGCAGATACTCCTCAACACTGGGAGGAGATAACGCCTTTCTACCACAAGATAATACTCCCAAATGCCATACACATGTCTTTAAACAATGCCCTGCTTTTTCTCTTGTGAGTTTATCAGGGCACTCTTCCAGCCTTGAAGAAACATGTACATTAGTGTTTAGGTGGTGATGGTGTAGCCATCTGTGTCAGCATTTTCACTGTGTAACCATGTAACCCTTTGACCTGAGAAAGCAATAAAAAGAGCAGACAGGGAGTACCACTTTGGCAGTCTGAGGGAGCGCACTCACACAGTGTGTCCTCCGTCTGTCCCGTGCACGAAAAGACAATCTTGGTTGGTTTGAGTTCACTCTCTACAGTCCTCAGGCTTGTCTTAGCTGTTTTTCTAGGAACATCTCTGACAACTTGTTCATAGTCATATTGCAAAGATTAGATTAATTCATCAAGAACCCAACAAAGCTCAGAAATATGCATACATGTAATGTACTCATATGTACATCCTTTGGGTTGTGCCTGCCCAATTGATTGCTTTCACCAAACAAAATGACACCCACCATGTGGTGGTGATAAAGTTACTGTGCATCCTCCACTCTTTTTAACATGGCTTCAAGGTAAAACTCTGTCTGCAAAATTTTGCATTGTTGAGAAAATAGCATTTCCCTTGAAAAAAAATTCCCCAAGACACATTTTTGCGTATGAATTTGCAAATTCATAAGAAAAATTAGAAGACAATGACTCATTCATTATTAATAACACCCAGAAGATTTTGAGGGTGTTCCAATTACAATTTTCAGTCCTCTCTGTTTCTAATTGATGCATCGGCTGCAAAATACTCAGCACCCCTTGCAATCTCTCCACCCCTCTCAAAAAAAATTCAGTCGGGGGATGCAGACACTTTCATCTTCAAAAAAGACGAGAGATGCCAAAAAAAGTTTGGGAACCACTGCACTAAAGTAGCTTCAACCAAGTAAAGCACAATGACCGACTAGTCAGATTTGTTGGAGTCCACATCCCAGACAAACTCACCTGGACTGTTAATACCACGGCGGTAGTGAAAAAGACCCAGCAACGACTCCCCTTCCTGAGAGTGCTCAGGAAGAACAATCTGGAAGCAAAGCTGCTACTGGCCTTCTACAGAACCACCATGGAGAGCATGCTGAATGTACAACAGCAGACAGGAAAGCTCTGCAAAGAGTGATCAACAGCACCCAGAAGATCACTGGCTGCTCTCTGCCCTCCCTAGAGGACATTACCAACTCTCGCTATCACAGGAAAGCACCTAAGATCGTTAAGGACTCTTCCCATTCTGGTCACCACCTGCTGAACTTGCTGCCCTCTGGCAGGCGTTACAGGTCCCACAAAACACGGACAAGCAGACTCAAAGACTGATTTTTTTCCTAGAGCCATCAACTCCTTTAACTTAAACTCAGTAAACATAACAACAATTTGACGTCAAATTGTGCAACTGCACTTCTTGTTTGCTTTTCATGGTTTTAATAATCTTACCAATCTCTGGATAAGGGAAATGAGACTGAAAAATACACTTTATTTATGGATGAATTATTTTTTTTTAAAGTTCTTTTAGCAATAACTGTCCCTTGTTTGTAAATATTTTTATGAATTACTCTACTTCATATTTATGATGGTCTCAAGCACCTTATGGAGAAATGCTCATTGTCTCATATGCACAGTCATATAATGACTTTTGATTTTGATTTACTGATTTTTGAGCTTCCTCTGTTACTTTTCTTCATATTTTAATTTGACTTTTATTTCTGATCAGAGTCAATTAATCCAACAGAACAGAATTTCTGAGAGAGACAAAAAAAAGACAAAGACAAAGTGCTAACTAAACAGAATGAGAAAACTAAATCATCCCATATCAACAAGAAAGAAACAAATATGGACGTTACGCGAGACTGTAGTGCCAGACCCTGTGAAGGAAGAACAGAACAGGACAGGACAGGACAGGAGAAGCATGCAAGACAAGGATCATGAACCCAGCTATCAACTGGAATGTGGTGGGACTGACTGTGAATTGTAGAAGTCTATACAACGAAAATATAATTGGAGTGATTCATAAGCTCTTCGTGTTTAAATAAGTTGTTTTTTGCAATCCCACACTCAATGAAACATGCAAGATAATTTATGCTGAAAAGAAATGTCCTATAATTGCTGTGCCCGCAACGTTGAGGCCAAGGAACCCACCCAATCAAGCGAGGTCAGAACCGGGACTCGGGGTCCACCCGAGAGTAATCCTGTGGATAGAACACGTTCCACACCAAGGGACCCAGGGCAGTCCGCAATGTAACATCCACCCCCCATGACTGCTAGGTCCCAGATTGGCAGTCATTGACCCTACCCCATGAATCAGTGCTTCCCCCCACGCCCACACTCCTCGAGTGGTGTAGTGCATTTAAAATCTGGAGGACCAGAAAGTTGAGAGGGGGGAAGGCAGGGGTGCCAGGCACTACAACCTAACAGCCCCCCCACCACCACCACACCCACCCACAAGCCACCGCCTACCAGAGATGGGTGTATGTGGTGAATTAAAAGAAAAAGGGAGGGGATGAATGTGTGTCATGCATTTAAAATCCAGGGGGCCAGGCAGAGGTGAGGGGCAGAGCGCTCAGACCATGAAACAGCACTTACGCGCTGGAACCCGTTCCATCACTATAAATCAGCGGTGTCACACTCATTCTAGCTCAGGAACCACATGGAGGAAAATCTTTTACTAAGAGGGCCAGACCAGTAAATCATGGCCTATGTATACCAAGTTATATAGTTTTTTATATATCAGTCCCATCATCGTGATCAGTACCCATTTCTTTAAAAATGAACGCAAAATTGAAACCACTCATGGGCTGTCGTTATGAGTTAATTGGCGGCAAGTCCAATGACGTTGCTTCAAGGTGATACACCCTAAGGCCATGTATACATGGATACAGAGTACAAGTGGAAATGCAAGAAAAGTGTTTATGATCATCGTGGATGTCCCAAAACACTGGTTGATTGAGGACGAAAAGGTAAAACGCTAAAAGGTCAGTGTTTGAATTTTTGTTTTCCCCTTTGGTTTGCTTCTTTCACGTCCCTTCAAACATAGTCTTTTGCTGATGCTTGTGTCATAATTTTCTGTACATGCATGAGGGTTATGATGTGGTGCAGCTGACACAACCTAGAGCTGAACACACCCAAGACTATAGAGATGATCATGGACTTCAGGAGGCCTCCTTCACCACAGCTGCCACTCACACTGTCCAACTGCCTTGTGTCAACCGTTGAGACCTTCAGTTTCCTGAGAATTACAGTCTTTTCGGACCTGAACTGATGGATCAGCGTCAGGTCCATCCTCTAAAAGGCCCACCTGATGATGTAGTCCCTGTGGCCTCCCACAGGAGCTATTGAAGCAGTTTTACGCAGCAATCATTTTATCATTCCTGGGTTCCACCATCACAGTCTGGTTTTGTGCTGCCACAAAAAAGGACAAACTTCGACAAAACGGACAATGCTAGAAAACTCGTCGGTATCCCACTACCCAACCTAAAGGATTTACACGCTGCCATAACTAAGAGACGGGCATGCAAAATCCTCTTGGAGCCTCCACTTCCTGGTCACCACCTCTTCCAGCTCCTTCCCATGGGTAGGTTTGCAATAAAGAGGATTTTGATTCTGATCAGTCCAAACACAGTCATAGTTAAATTGACAAAAAAAGAAGTAGCTCTGGGCATTCAAATGGAATTTGGCACTTGGACCTGCAGGGTAATTTCAGCCATCTCAAACTCTTCCTGGTCTTAGCTCAGTGGTTTGTTTTCTTAGTTTGAGTGGTTTTCAACCACAGCTCCATTGCCTTGCTGTCTGTTTATCACACATCTATGTTGAAGAGCTACCAACTCACTGCCAGACAAAAAGACAGAATTTTTTGATAAATATCAACAGATAAATGTCAATACAATATTTCTTTTATTTTTTTTATTTTAATTTTCATTTAAATAAGAACTATAAAGATAAATATCAATATTTAAAATGTCTGTTTACTATTGACTTAAAGAATAATTTCAATACTGGAGTTCATTTTAAAAAAAATGATTGGCAAAAGTGAGATCTAATTAACAAATATATAAATTAATAATTTTACCAAATTTTTGATCTTTCTACTCATAAAATGCTCAACTTGGTCATTATCAACTGGTGTCCCTCCAGAAAAGTGAACATAACACCCACAGGACTCTTAAATGTAGTCAATTTTTGGCGAAAACATTTTGAATAATTAATGCACCGAAACCAGACATCGAAGACAAAGAAGAGGAGGAAACCGGATCCAGCGTCAGAAGAAAAAGAGGAATGCACAGAGCCTACAACTGAGTGTAGGGACTTTGAATGTTGGGACTATGACAGGAAAAGCACAGGAGTTGGTTGACATGATGATTAGGAGAAAGGTTGATATTCTGTCCATCCAAGAGAGCAGGTGGAAAGGTAGTAAGGCTAGAAGTTTGGGAGCAGGGTTTAAATTATTCTACTACGGAGTAGATGGGAAGAGAAATGGAGTAGGGGTTATTTTAAAGGAAGAGCTGGCTAAGAATGTCTTGGAGGTGAAAAGAGTATCAGATCGAGTGATGAGACTAAAATTTGAAATTGAGGGTGTTATGTATAATGTGGTTAGCGGCTATGCACCACAGGTAGGATGTGACCTAGAGTTGAAAGAGAAATTCTGGAAGGAACTAGATGAAGTAGTTCTGAGCATCCCAGACAGGGAGAGAGTTGTGATTGGTGCAGATTGTAATGGACATATTGGTAAAGGAAACAGGGGCGATGAAGAAGTGATGGGTAAGTACGGCATCCAGGAAAGGAACTATGAAGGGCAGATGGTGGTGGACTTTGCAAAAAGGATGGAGATGGCTGTAGTGAACACTTATTTCCAGAAGAGGGAGGAACATATAATGACCTACAAGAGCGGAGGTAGAACCACGCAGGTAGATTATATTTTGTGCAGACGATGTAATCTGAAGGAGGTTACTGACTGTAAAGTAGTGGTAGGGGAGAGTGTAGCTCGACAGCATAGGATGGTAGTATGTAGGATGATTCTGGTGGTGGGTAGGAAGATTAAGAAGACAAAGGTAGAGCAGAGAACCATGTGGTGGAAGCTGAGAAAGGAAGAATGTTGTGCGGCCTTCCGGAAAGAGGTGAGACAGGCTCTCGATGGACAACCGAAGCTCCCGGAATACTGGACGACGACAGCCAAGGTGATCAGAGAGACAGGCAGGAGAGTACTTGGTGTGTCATCTGGTAGGAAAGGGGAGAAGGAGACTTGGTGGTGGAACCCCAAAATACAGGGAGTCATACAAGGAAAGAGATTAGCGAAGAAGAAGTGGGATACTGAGAGGACGGAGGAGAGGCGAAAGGAGTACATCGAGATGCGACGTAGGGCAAAGGTAGAGGTGGCAAAGGCTAAACAAGAGGCATATGAAGACATGTACACCAGGTTGGACACGAAAGAAGGAGAAAAGGATCTCTACAGGTTGGCCAGACAGAGGGATAGAGATGGGAAGGATGTGCAGAAGGTTAGGGTGATTAAGGATAGAGATGGAAATGTGTTGACTGGTGTCGGTAGTGTGCTAAATAGATGGAAAGAATACTTTGAGAAGTTGATGAATGAAGAAAATGAGAGAGAAGGAAGAGTTGAAGAGGCAAGAGTGAAGGACCAGGAAGTGGAAATGATTACTAAGGGGGAAGTCAGAAAGGCACTACAAAGGATGAAAAATGGAAAGGCAGTTGGTCCTGATGACATACCGGTAGAGGTATGGAAGCAATTTGGAGAGATGGCTGTGGAGTTTTTGACCAACTTATTCAACAGAATACTAGCGGGCGAAAAGATGCCTGAAGATTGGAGGAAAAGTGTTCTAGTTCCCATTTTTAAGAACAAAGGGGATGTTCAGAGCTGTGGGAACTATAGAGGAATAAAGTTGATGAGCCACACAATGAAGTTATGGGAAACAGTAGTGGAGGCTAGACTCAGTTAGAAGTAAGTATCTGCGAGCAACAGTATGGTTTCATGCCTAGAAAGAGTACCACAGATGCATTATTTGCCTTGAGGATGCTCGTGGAAAAGTACAGAGAAGGTCAGAAGGAGCTACATTGTGTCTTTGTAGACCTAGAGAAACACTATGACAGAGTACCAAGAGAGGAACTGTTGTACCGCAGGGAGCAGGCAGAGGAACAAACAAACAAAAGATGGAGGCAAACACTGGAAAGCAGAGGAATGAAGATTAGCCAAAGCAAAGCAGAATATATGTGCATGAATGGCAGGGTTGGAGGGGGAAGAGTGACGCTCCAGGGAGAAGAGAAAGCGAGGGTTGATGACTTCAAATACTTACAATACAGAGCAATGGAGAGTGTGGTCAGGAAGTGAAGAAACGGGTCCAAGCAGGTTGGAACAACTGGCGAAAGGTGTCTGGTGTGTTATGTGACAGAAGAGTGTCTGCTAGGATGAAGGGGAAATTTTACAAAACAGTGGTGAGGCCGGCCATGATGTACGGATTAGAGACGGTGGCACTGAAGAAACAACAGGAAGCTGAACTGGAGGTGGCAGAAATGAAGATGTTGAGGTTCTCGCTCGGCGTGACCAGGTTGGATAGGATTAGAAATGAGCTCATTAGAGGGACAGCCAAAGCTGGATGTTTTGGAGACAAGATTCGAGAGAGCAGACTTCGATGGTTTGGACATGTTCAGAGGCGAGAGAGTGAGTATATTGGTAGAAGGATGCTGAGGATGGAGCTCCCAGGCAAAAGAGCGAGAGGAAGACCAAAGAGAAGGTTTATGGATGTGGTGAGGGAAGACATGAGGGCAGTTGGGGTTAGAGAGGAAGATGCAGGAGATAGGCTAAGATGGCAAAAGATGACACGCTGTGGCGACCCCTAACGGGACAAGCCGAAAGGAAAAGAAGAAGAATGCACCTAAACGAGCCTTTAGGGGAAGAGATCAGCAGTGTTGACAACGAGGCAGTCGATCACATGTACACCAGAGGAAAGCAAGGAAACGAGCACTTCATTTAAAAAAAAGTTGGAAAAACAACAGTGAGGTCATTGACACAAAATTCCATCTGAAGTTTAGATTTATCTGAAATACATGTAAATATATACTAGCAAATATAATACAAAGTACAGTCCCCTCCAAAATTATTGGAACAAAAAAGTAAATTCCTTTTTTTGTCACATACTGAAGACATTTGGTTTTGAAAACCAAAGATGTAATGAGACAAGTTCAGAATTCCATCTTTGATTTAAAAAAAAATATATATATATACATAAAATATGTATATATAGAGAAAGAGGAAGAAATAAGGTCAGATATTAAGTTGTCTTTTCCTTTCGGCTTGTCCTGTTCGAGGTCGCCACAGCGTGTCATATTTTTCCATGTAAGCGTATCTCCTGCATATTCCTCTCTCATGCCAACTGCTCTCGTGTCTTCCCTCACAACATCCATCAACCTTCTCATTGGTGTTCCTCTCTCTCTTTTGCCTGGCAGCTCCATCCTCAGCTCCCTTCTACCAATCTAGTCACTCACTCACCTCTGGACATGTCCAAAACATCGAAGTCTGCTCTCTCGAAGCTTGTCTCCAAAACATCCAGCTTTGGCTGTCCCTCTAATGAGCTCATTTCTAATCCTATCCAACCTTCTTACTCCAAGAGAGAACCTCAGCATCTTCATTTCTGCCACCTCCAGCTCTGCTTACTGTTGTCTCTTCAGTGCCACCGTCTCTAATCCGTACATCATGACTAGGCTCACCACTGTTTTATAAAATTTGCCCTTCATCCTAGCAGAGATTCTTCTGTCACATACCTAGAATTTTACGAGTACCATTTGCAGAAAATCATCCCAACACCATCATGTTCCCACCTCCAAACTTCACTGTCGGTGTGGTGTTTTTAGGGTGATCTGCAGTGCCATTACGCTCCAAATCTGGTGTGCCTGATGGCATCCAAACAATTTTGCTCTTATTTGACCTAACAATACTCTCTCTGTATTTAACAGGGTGGTACAAATGTTGTTCAGGAAACCTTAATCATTTTTTTTTTCATTTTTTTTTTTTAAACAGAAAATTCAGGTCTTGCGTGTCGAGCGTTAATCCGTGCCATGGCATCAGAGTGTGTTACTTTAATGTTTTAATGTGACAACAGTACATGCTAATTGCAGGTCTTTTTGAAGCTTTACACATGTAGTCCCTTAGCTCTTGGACAACTTTTCTAATCATTCTTTGTACTTCTCTGTCACAAATCTGGCAAGGATCTCCTTATCGAGGCAAATCTATCATGGTATGATTGGCTTTGTACTTACGTATTATGGCCCCCAACCATCTTCAGAACCTTTGATACGCAGCTGTAACCAATGTCATGGTTGTGTGATCGGTACACCCTGAACTGATTGCCAGCCAGTCGCAGCGCACATAGAAAGAAACAACTATTAGCATTCACATTCACACCTCCAGGTAGTTTAGAGTCTTCAATTAATGCTTGTTTTTGGGACATGGTACCCGGAGGAAAACCCATGCAGGCACTGGGAGAACATGCAAACTCCACACAGGCAGGAAGCCCAGTCCTTGGAACTGTGAGGCAGACACTCCAACCAGTTGGTCACCATGTACAACAGCACTTTAAAAGGTATTAATTATATTGTTACGATAACACGAGTGTGTGGTGTGTGAGATGGTATATATACCGAATAAGTAATCGAGATAGATACGTTGCCACCGAAAAGTATTTTTAATTTTTCCCATTTTGCTATGTTACAGACTTATTCTAAAAGCTGATTTGAGTGCAGTTTCCTTTTTTTTAATTGCCATTAAATATTCAATAATAACAAATTAAAACATTTAAGATGTTTGTGCAAATTTATTAAAAATTTAAACAGAATAGCGAGGTATTCAGACCTCTGACTTAATATTTTGTCCAAGCACCTTCGGCAGCAATCACAGCCTCCTGTTCATGGGTTTGTCTCTACGAGCTCGACACTCCTGTTTTGTGGCACTTTCTTTTTTTCTCTTCTTTGTTACTACTCTGGATCTTTAGAACCTGCTGGGGAAAAAAAAGCCAAACACAGAAGCAGGAGGAGTGGCAGCAATCACAAAAGGCATGACTGCCACATAACAGAATGGGGGGACATGAAAAAACAAAACGTTATTGCTTTATGGCTTTTTTGTGCTTATTTTAAACCGTAAGAACATGAAAGAAGGGTTAAATTAAAAGGACATTCTGCTCGTAATTTGAATTTCCTGTAATAATAATTTGATTGAAAAGATTTTTAAATGATGTTGTTAATGATGTTTACAATGCCTGATGGACCAAAATGAAAATTCTTGACCGAAACTGAAAACCTGGGAACCCAAGACTGATAACAGAAAAACAAACTTATCAAATGGAATTTTTGAGAACTTTTCATAGAAAACATACAACACAATGTCCTTTTTACATTAATTATATTATAAAATAACTTAACCCCCTTAATTATTAATTATAAAACTACAGCCGTCATTCATAAAATTCCATTTGTAGCGATGACTGCAGCCCTGCCAACGTAAAGAAAGTTAACTTTACCATGACACAGTAATTGCAGAATGGTATGGAATAAGATGAAAAATTCTGCACACTGTTCAGTTCCAAAACATAGTCATTATAATTGTACCTCAATCATTAACAAATTATGCATTTAATATTTATTTTACTGTTCTTAGTGCATCAAACTTGTAATGGCAGATGCATTTGAATCCAAATGTCTTCCCTTGCATGCTCTTTTTTGCATTTCATGTATAAACTATTCTACTGCCTATCTGAGGTCAGGTCATGGGGGCAGTAGCTTTAGCAGAGACGCCGAATCTTCCCTTTCCCCGGCTACTTCATCCAGCTCTTCTGTGGGGATCCTGAGGCGTTCTCAGGCCAGCTGAGAGACATATTCCCTCCAATGTGTTCTGGGTGATCTCCTGGGTCTCCTTCCAGTGAAACGTGCCTGGAACGTCTCACCAAGGAGTCATCCGTGAGGCATCCGAATCAGATGCCTTAGCCACCTCATCTGGCTCCTCTCAAAGAGGAGGAGCAGCAGCTCTACTCTGAGCTCCTCGCAGATGACCGAGCTTCTCAACCTGTTCCTAAAGGAGAGCCCGGACACCCTGCGGGGGAAACTTATTTTGGCTGTTTGTATCCACGATCTTGTTCTTTCGATCACGACCCACAGCACGTGACTGTAGTGGAGGATAGAAATGTAGATTGACTGGTAAATTGAGATCTTCTCCTTTTGACTTAGGTCCCTCTTTACCACAACAGACCGATACAAAGTCTGCATCACTTGCAGATGCTGCACTGATCCCCCTGCCAATCTCCCACTCCATTCTTCACTCATTTGTGAACAATACCCCAAGATATTTTAACTCCTCCACTTGGGGCAAGATCTCATCCCCGGCCTGGAGAGGGCACACCACCCTTTTCCAACTGAGGACCATGGTCTCAGATTTGGAGGTGCTGATTCTCACCCCAGCTGCTTCACAGTTGGCAGCTCCAGTAAGAGTTGGAGATCACGGCTTGATGAAGCCAAGAGAACCACATTATCTGCAAAAAGATGTGATGCAATACTGAGGCCATTGAACCTTACTTCCTATACACCTCGGCTGTGCCTAGAAATTCTGTCCATAAAAGTTAGGAACAGAATCAGTGACAAAGGGCAGACTTGGTGGAGTCCAATCATCACCCAGAAAAAGAGTCCAACTTCCTGCCGCCAATGCGTATCAAACTTTGACAGTCATACAGGGACCGAACAGCCTGTACCAGGGGGTTTGCTACCCCATAATCCCAAAGAACCCCCCACAGAACTCTCCGAACACCTTCTTCAAGCCCACAAAACTCATGCTGACTGGTTGGGTGAACTCCTGTGAGCTATAGAGGACCCTGCCGAGGATGTAGAGCTGCTCCACTGTTCCTCAGCCAGGGAAAAAAAAATGCATTGCTCCTCCTAAATCCAAGATTCATCTTCCCGATGGACCTTCCACTCCAGCACCCCTCAATAGATTTTATCAGGGAGGGTGAGGTGTATGATTCCCCTGTTGTTGGAACACACGATCGTGTCCACTTTCTTAAAAAAGGGGGACCACCCCCACAGTCTTCCAATCCAATGCAATGTTGCAGAGGCATGTTAATCAGCACAGCCCCACAACATCCAGAGCCTTTAGGAATTCCAGCAAATCTCATCCACTCTGGGGGCCTTGGCATCAAGGATCTTTTTAAGCACCTTGGTGATCTCAACCCCCGGGATTGTACAGCCTGCCCCAGAGATCCCACACTCTGCTTCTTCATGGGAAGGCATGTCAGTGGAATTGAAGAAGTCTTCGACGTATTCTCCCCGCCGATACACGACATCCTGAGTCGAGGTCAACAGCACCACATCCTCACTTCGCACATTTTTAATGGTGCATTGCTTCACCCCTCCAGAGATGATAATTTCAAATGAAGTCTGCTGAAACAAATGGGTTTCAGGCTTGATATAGTTATTCCAAGGAAGGCTTTTGCCACCATGCATTCATTTGCTGTAGCTCTTATCCTCACTAAGGTTGCGGGCTTGTTGGTGTCTACCTCAATTATCTTCAGGTGAGAGGCAGGGAACCACTACCATGCATGTTTTTTGGGATGTGGGGGCAAATGGGAGTACCTGGAGAAAACCCAGACAGGCACGGGGTGAACAAGCAAACGATCTACAGGGAAGGCTGGGACTTGAACCCTAGTCCCCAAGAACTGTGGAGCGATGTGCCAAATGTGCTCTTCTTCTTTCCTTCTTCTGGGAAGTCTGACCACAATTCCATAAACCTTGAGACCAGCAACAGCTGAAACGGCTGGTGACCAACAGACGAAGTTCTTTGACATTTGGGTCAAAAGACAGAGGGTGTGCTGCAGGGGTCTTTGAATGTGACTGACTGGTTTACTTATACTAAAGAGGTAAAACGGAATATTCAAATATTTTAAATGGCGATTTTTATTATGTTTGATATTTATTTACTGTATGTGCAGCCCTTTGTTTTAGCTGTGATTGTTTTGCAAAGTGCTATATAAATCAAGTTGAGTTAAATTGAGTAGTGTGGACCATGGCCCCCCCCATTGAGGCCAACGGAACTGTTAGAGTTATCGTTAATATATTTATTATGGACTTGCAACAAAGCCAAAGTATCATCCTTGCTTCGAAGAGTCTTGTTCACAGGACGAGCTCCGACACACAGATGCAACAGTATCTTACTACAAGTGGCCAAGGACAACTCCATCATAACCAAAGAATGTGCTAAATCATCATCGTATGATGTGCCATGTCATCACCAAAACTGTACCTTTGTTCATTTTATCTGCTCACCCCTCCTTTTGACCTCGTGTGTTTTCTAATAAAAAAAAAAAAAGAAAAGGAAAAAAAAGTACGCGAGAGGTTGGTTCAGAATGTGTTTGGAGACTGTAACTGGCCTGTCTCTCACGTCCTCCTGATAAGAAAGACGACTTCTTGTCCGTTATTTGTGTAACTATTCCAGCAAGTTAGGCGATAAACCCAACACTTTCTTGGTCCTTCGAGCCGGATTTCAAGATACCCGAGGATCCCAGCTTCAGAGTCGACCTCCAGGAAGACTGTGGCCACGGCAACACAGATCCGTTAAGGGACTGGTCCTCGAACTCTCTAACAGGGATCTGAGGGTTGACGGAAATCCAACTGACAAGAAGACGTCTTGGTGAGAACAATTTTCTTATGAGAAGTGATTGTCGACGGGAAATCTGCGTGAAGGTGTGTCGCAGTCTACACGAACGTAACGTGTAGGAAGTACAGTTAAATCCCGTGTAACGAGGGCGGACTCGTCTGTATTGGTCACAGTTAAATTCCGCATAACGAGGGTGGACTCGTCTGTACATTAAAAGGTAAACTAGGGCGGACTAGTCTGCACTTACATTCCGTTGACCGCAACGAGGGCGGACTCGTCTATATAGGTTACAGTTAAATTCTGTTACAAGGCCGGACTCGTGTATGTACTTAAATTCCGTGGAAAATAAAATACAGTCTGTATGAAATAACATCTAATAAAACTGCAGTATAAACCGTTTGTGATTGTGTAAATGACTGTTTGAGATGTAGTGTGTTGGCTCCAAATTCACAAAATGGGGAAAAATATTAGTAAACAAAAGGGAAGGGACAATTTAACTTGCAAGGATTGGAAATTTGTCAAAATACAACACCCAAATGAGGTAAAACATCTAGATAAATGGATTACAAAATACAATTACGCTGGCCATCTTAATTCGCAAAAAAATAATCCAGTTGAGAGACGACATTAAGTGTAGACATAAAGGTGACCTTATTAAAATGGCCAAAGATGGGTATGACGATGCCCAATGGTGGTTACAGGTAGCGAAGAGAAGAGAGGAAGGAGTTCAGAGAAGGAAAGAACAAGCAAGTAGTCAGAAAGATATGTTGTTCCATAAACCATAAAGATGATGAGACAGGACCAGTGTTGAGGACAATGAAGGCTGCAGAACAGGAAAAAATAGTTGAAAAAAGTACACAGATTAGAAAACCAACCACATCCCTCTACCCTGATTTACACCACCACACAGAATGACTTGATCAGACGGAACTGACTTGAAATGGTCGTAAAGACTGGGAGGACGACTATCTCCCGCGCAGACTGCTGCACAAATGACCAACTTATCACCAAGTTAGGTGACTTGTAACCAAGGATCCAAATAATCAACCCCGACACACAAAATGGCGCCGACCTGACTATTTAGTGTAGAGGACTTGGACTATGGGTGATGTTAAAAAAGGCTGTGGAAGATAACACTTCACACAAAGCCGACATGAATCAATTTGTAGAAGATATGGAAAATTTGAAAATTCAGAGAGCAACCCAGCGTTTTACACATAGAGCAAATTACACTAAAATAGGAGGAGAAAAACAAAAGATGAGCCTTTTGAGGAATACAGAGTGAGAATGATAACTATTCAAGATTTACAGTGGCCTGCAGGAAGATGGAGAATAGGCCATTTCAACAGCAGTTGACATGCTCTCAATGCAGGTTCAGAAGACACAAATTACAGCTGAGTTAACAAACATTACATTGGCCTGATTACTGACACATGGGAGAAATATGATAATCATGCCCTCCATGTGGAGAACATTCTGACAGATAAAAAGAAACAGACAAGCTACAACTTTTATGGGAAAGACACTGCTACAGCAAGCAGAACATTTCCTAACAGAACAACAGGATAAGATAAATGAAGACTTTCTTAATGTAACAATGTGGTACAAAAAAAAAAAACCTCCAGGCCCAGATTTTCATTCTGAAAACAAACTCAACAAATACACTCCAGAAAAAAGAATAGAATAAATAAATAATAGTTGATTATCTGCACACAGATAATCTGGGAGGGCAGCCACAAGGTTCAGACTCCCACAGCCCCTGGAAGACAGACGCTTAATGTTGCCACATGTGTCACTGTTTAAACCATATGACACACACTCGGAGTGGTTGTGAGGTTTCGTCAAAAGAGACCAAACAGCAACTAATTGGAAA
Organism: Syngnathoides biaculeatus; assembly: GCF_019802595.1. NCBI lineage: Eukaryota > Metazoa > Chordata > Actinopteri > Syngnathiformes > Syngnathidae > Syngnathoides > Syngnathoides biaculeatus. Next base: position 3,490,212 of record NC_084650.1, read on the forward strand.
CTAGACGAGGAAAATTTGAAAAGTACATGTTAGTGCAAGCCGTCACCTTCATCAAAAGTGACGCGGGATCAACTCTTACCTCATAACAGAGGAAGAGGAAAAACATTTTTAAAAGAAGTCTCAGAATGCATATGGTCAATAGGACTATCAGATGTGGGACTCATTTGGGGAGCGCGACAAAATATAGGCTATTTATGAAACAATATTCATTAAAACAAGATGCATTAGACGGCATAAAGCCAGTTATTGAGTCATTAGCTACTGCAGGGGTAATAATTGAATGCCCAGACTCTCCCTGCAATATACCTATTTTTCGGGGGGGAAAAAAAAAGCGCCCCCTTCAGGAGGTTGGAGAACGGTTCAAGACCTCCAAGCAGTAAATGCTGCTGTTAACACAGCAAGCACCTTGTGTCCCAGACAAACATACACATTGCTTAATTAATTAAGACGATTTGTATCTCATTTTTACAGTAATGGATTGAGTTGCATTTGAAGGCAAAAATACACATTTACCAGGTTACCTCAAGTATACTGTGAAAGGCCACCAATTTATTCACAAGTTATGACAGCTAGTATGTCCACATTTTAACTATCAAGTGGAAATCAAATTCTACTTCATGAAGATGGTGTTTTGCTTGCATCACCCCACAAGGAAACTTTCAAAGTGATACAATAGCATTGTTAAAACATTTAGCACAGGAGGGACACAAGGTTAGCAAGAACAAGTTAACAACAAGATATTAACTTACGACACAACCTTTTAGCACAGCAAGAACAAGTTTAGATGATAGAAAAAAGGTTGTACTTAATGTACCAAAACCACAAACAAACTATGCAACAATAACTGCGCCTTTGTCCAAATTAATGTATGAGGAAGACCTCAAAATGACATCATTGTTAAAATGGACAGAAGAATCAGAAAAAAATTTCTGTGAAATAAAGAAGGAACTAGTGCCAGATTATAGCAAATCCTTTATGTAGATACTAGATTATAAAGGTCATTTTATGACCTCAGTTTTAGTGCGACATAGAGACTCAGCGTAACATGTGCATTACCCCAGTATGTAAGAGCAGTTATTGTGACATCTATTGCTGTAGAAACAAGTTCAACCATGTTTTTGCTCTATCTTCTGATTCTAAAGAGTACCACATGCAGTCACTGCACTGCGTACTGAGACAATAAAGCAACGTCGAACCCACCAACAATTTTTACCACGTCATGAGAAAGTCATGAGGATGGTGTCAAAAGTTAGCAGAAATATGAGCCAAAAGTAGAAGTGGCCTGAGAGATCAGCTTTTAGAAAGAAGTGCTATTTGTAGATGGCTCATCAATGAAAATCCATGGTATAGACAGCCAATATCCATTTGCAACAGTGCATGTTTTTGCGCAGCACGGGAAGAAAAAAAAATAGGAGGATGAATTCATCCACAGCCAAAGTAACACATGCAAAATTGTTAGTTGATTTAATTATTGTAACGCAAATGCCCAAAAATTGTTACTGTATGCAAATGCATCACACATACATCAAACAAAGATATGATTTAATTGGGAAATGCTTTTGCTGATAGAATACTAAAGGAAGCTGCATTAAAAAAAAAAAAAAAGATAAATGACAAATTTAGATAAAGGACACAGTAAGTACATATGTGCAAGTAGTACATGAAGACAGTGGGTGTTAGAGAGGAGGATGCATGAGATGGGTTTAGATGAAAAAAGATGACACGCTGAGGCAACCCCTAACGGGACAAGCCGAAAGGAAAAGAAGAAGAAGTGCAACATTACTAAAAGACATCTGTGTATGACCAAACAACAAACCTATCCTATAAATAGGCAGCCATTTTGAGCTATGATTTTGTCACATATCTCAAACAGGAGGGATATGAGTCTATACAATCAACATTACACAATTTATGGATTCAATTTTTATTCAAAAAAAATGTAGGACATGTTTGACATGTGCAAGACATAATCCACAAGGTGATTTCAGCCAATGTAGAGGACAGTTCCTTACACCACAATATCTGTTTAAAAAAACTATCCATGAGTTTATTGAATTAAAAGTGAAGGAAAGGGTTTGGTCATTATAGATGCCTTTTCAAAATGGATAGAACTCTTTCCAACGAAACATGCCAACAGCTTTAAAAATAGCAGTAAGGAATACTTGAGTTAATTTGTCTCATTCTAAGAAGGTTTTTGAAAACATTGTTAATACCAAAGACTAAATTGTTTGTTTACCATTTGTAAGATAGCTGTTCTCATTCCCACTGCCAAAGTCGCTGTAGTCCGGTTGGAAAGGGGGTCGTGGTATTTAGAACCCTTCTGTCTCAACTCCAGTGAAGAAAACACCCCAACAGAGGCATTTAGGGGATTGAGTCTGCTATCATAATGACAACTAGTTAAATTTTTTTCTTGGGTGTTAGATTTTATTTTCTCTGCTCGAGTGGTACTTGTGGGAACCACCCAAGGTCCTAGAAAACAAATTCGATAACTGCATAGAAAAAAAAAAGGGGGGGGGGATTTGAGATGATTAAAATAAACACTAAATTAGATGTGGAAAATTGGTTTCAAATTGCAACAGGCATTTCAATCCCAGACCTGCCTGTGTGGAGCTTTCATGTTCTCCCCGTGCCTGCGTGGGTTTTCTCCCACATCCCAAAAACATGCAACATTAGTTGGACACTCAAGGTTGCCCGTAGGTGTGATTGTGAGTGCGACTGTTGTCTGTCTCTATGTGCCCTGCGATTGGCTGGCAACCATTTCAGGGTGAACCCTGCCTCCTGCCTGTTGACAGCTGCGATGGGCTCTAGCACTCCCTACAACCTTGTGAGGATAAGCAGTAAAGAAAATGGATGGATATTATATAAAAAGCAAACAAAATGCTACAAGGTTGAAAACTCCTTTTTTTTCTCATGCTTTTTAGAATATATCCAATTTTTGATCATATTACTTGCACTGTATGCAGTTTTGTCTTTTTTTTAAATAATGTTTGTCATTTTTATTGTTTTTATCCCATTTTAAATGTTTTATCTCTTTGTTTTTAAATGTTTTAATAATGTAAAGCACATTGAGTTACCTCATGTATGAAATGCGCTATACAAATAAATGTGCTTTGCTTTGCTTTGCTTTGCTTTGCTTTGCTTTACAATGATGCCTATGATAGAGGCTCCGGCAGGTCCAATATACAAGCCGTTTGGTCTTAAAGATGTTGATTGTCTTACTGCTAACTTGTCTCGTCGCTCTTCTGGTGGTAATGCATGGCTGTCTAGTTTTGTGGAAACTTTACAGGGGTATACACTCTGCATAGGAGACTGGAGACAAGCAGCATCTAGATCATGCACTAGTATTGAACAGCGAGAAATCGAGACAACTGCAGGTATGCTTAACGTACCCAAAGGAACCATATTGGGAGCACACTTCCAGCGTCTGGCCACAGCTATCAGAGAGAGGTTCCCCACTCCTGTTACAGCTGCACCCACTTCTTTCCCTTATGTTAAACGACCCACTTGAGCACTTGACTAACTGTACTAAACTTTGCACTGAATCGACTGGACATCACTCTGGACAGTCTGGTTAGGAGGAGGCTATGTTCAGGACTGGAATCCTTTCAGGTCTCCCTAAACCAGTACAGACCACTCTTAAAGCTGACCCTGACCTCCTGTCCGGAGATGAGCCTAGATTTAGACGAGACCTAGTGCATCACCTCAAAATTTATTTAAGCCAACAACAGGGTGAGGATAATGAAATTACTAAACTCCAAAAACAACTTCTTAACTTAGAAGTAGCACAGACAAGACGTAAAGGTCCAAAACCACACCAGATGTAATTTTTGGGCAGACACAACTACCTAGACAGGCAAGTGGGTTCTAGGGTAATAGCCGAGGTGGATACGCAGGAAGGCGTGGAGGGGCTGGGGGAGAGTGCAACATCAACGTGATCAAGGGTGTTTAGTTTGTGGTTCTCTCGATCACTGGATTAAAGACTGTCTTACAGCTCCTCCACCTCAACCTCCAATGCAAGGGCATGGTGGCTGGTCCAACAACTGAGGGGGCCAAGGCAGAGGCAGAAATGACAGCTTTGGCAGCCCACCCTGGCAGCAGAATGGACAGCAGCAGGTTGGACAGTACCACTATGGGTGCCCAGGAACCCAGGGGTCCGGCAATGCAGGTGCCATGATCTCCATCTCTGTTGCAGGGCGAATGTGAACACTCTCGTTGACACAGGGGCAACCCACTCCTCACTTAACATCTCGCTCCTGGACATTTTATTGTCACAACAAACTGTGCAATTGATGGGCTTCTCAGGGACTCAACAGGCCTTGCAATGGACTCAACCCCTACCGACAATCAGACCTTCCACAATTCGTTTATAATGCCGGCAGCTGACACCGTCTGCCACTCTGGACAATGGCTTATGACACCTGTGAGTGAATCATCTCCAACTCTGGACATTTATTGGGCCCAACTTGAACCAGAAACACCGCTCAAACCTGGTCTCATACATCAATTTCTGTTGTGGAAGCCCTGGTTAAACACTCTTAGGGCTTACCTGCCTCCACTAGATCCATACCATTGCACACTATATTACGACCTCAACCACGATCTAATACACATGGAAAACTTTGCATGCATACAAGGTGATGCTTGGGACATTACATCCGCACATACATACACAGCAAGAGAGGGTGTAGCAGCATCCTGGTCTCTTATACCAGATCAAATGACATGGTTCAAAATGCAAGAAGAGTCAGTACCCCACATTTCACTCGCTCTGTCTCCAGGACACGAGGCCCGGCAGCTGGGACCTATGGCGAAACGACTGACTCAAATGACTGACTGGGAGGACACACCACTCCCTAACGTACAGATCTCCAGATATACAGATGCATACTGCATCATTGTTCCTGACGCACCTCCGACAACTAATATCACCATATTAGAACACGAGACCCTAACTAGAGAACACGGGTGTGACTACTCTGACCATTACGAAGCCAAGTCAATGTTAAACAAACGACCTAAATTAGTTTGGTCCTCTGGACCCTTTGATGTTGGACATTGTACTAAGACACCAGACATTAAAACTCTGTTTTTCTAGGAACTCATTTTTACAGACCTTAATATCCTTGACCCGCAGCTGCTAACCAGGGAATGGAGGATACTCTCACTGGCCTGTGGAATTCTGGAGTCTTGGCAACATCCACCTCCTCGTGGTTTATGCCACTCTGGCCAGTTTTAAAAGCATATGGTAACACATAGCATATAGCACATGATTTGAGAGCGGTTAATGATGTTAACGACCACACCATTGTTACCTCTACCACCCCCCCCCCACAGAATGTTGTCTACCATCACACCTGGTTTGAAATACTTCACGGCAATTAATTTGGCAAATGCATTCTTCTGTGTCCACTTGTTTGCATTCAGATATAAGGGACGCAATTTGCAATACACCAGGTTGCCACAAGGCTTCCAAAATACACCTGGAATTTTTAATCAATGTTGGAAATCATTGCTGCAGGATCTAGATCTCCCAGACGAATGTAAACTCCTGATGTATGTTGACCTCCTGTTGGCAGCACCAACAGCAGAGTTGTGTTTTTCTCTAACTAAACTTGTTTTGCTTCGTTTGCATGAGCTGGTATTCAAAGCTTCCAGAAAGAAACTTCAGTGTTGTCGCAAATCGGTGACCTTCTTGGGCAGAGTGGTGTCCTCTGAAGGATCCACTATGTCCTCGGAGCATTGTTCTTTTATTCTACAGATTCTCTTCACCCACATGCTGATCTCTCTGTACAACCTCTGACTAATGGCACGGTTCTGTTCACTGATGATTGCTGTTGCTGTAAGCCGAATGGCTCTTTGGCTGCGGAGGCTGCCGTAGTGGAGCAGCAACCCTCAGGTGAATTTTTAACTGTTTCTTCTTCCGTACTAACATCTGCTCCCTCAGCCCAGGCAGTGGAAGTGCTCGCACTCTGTCTCGCTCTGGAACTGGCGGTCGGACAATCTGTCACTGTCTATTCGGACTCATCTTACGCTGTCTCTGCTGCTGTGTTTGACCTGTCTGCCTGCAAACGGAATTATTTTAAAACAGCTAAAGGTACTCCTATTGCACATTTGACACTGATCCAACGATTAGATAAAGCCCTGGGCAAACCTTCGGCGGTGGCTATCGTCAAGGTCCCTCGCCACTCCAAATCCACTTCAACCACAGCCCTCAGCAATAATGCTGGCAACTTGGCTGCCAAGCAGGCTACGGGTTATGTCTCGCAGATGCTTGTCGAATTATCTGACAAATCCTCTCCTGACCTCCCCGAACCCCCGTCTCATAGTGAATTGGTTAAAATACAGCACAATGTCTCTTGAAAAAAAGATTTTTTGACCGAAACTCACTCCATGGCTCATATTGGCCCCAGCGCCATGCTAACTAAACTTCGCATGTTCTGGCATTCTAAAATGTCTGACTTGTGTCATGCCCACTGTTGTGACTGTAATATTTTCCAGCTACAAAATGTTCGCCACACACTTAGACCATTGCCAGGTTCATCTGACCCACCCACCTGGCCCGGTGCGGAACTGGTCATGGATTTCACAGATCACTCCTGTTCAAGGTAAGCTCTACCTTCTTGTCTTTGTTGACACCTTTTCTGGATGGCCTGAAGCTTTCATGTTGGTAATGAAAGCTTTGGTGAACCACTGGATTCCAACACACGGTTTCCCCGCACTCATCCACTCGGACAACGGTACACATTTCACATCCACACACCTAGCTACTCTAGAGCAGTGGTTAGGGTTAACTCACAAGTTTGGTTGTGTTTATCACCCCGCCAGTCAAGGCTCAGTTGAACATATGAATCGCACGTTGAAGGAAAAACTGGGTAAAATATGTACCTCTTCCAGCATGAACTGGGTTCAGGCTCTTCCCCTTGCTCTAATGTCTGTGAGACAAACTGTGTCTCGCCCTACTGGTTTCTCTCCTTATGAACGTCTTACAGGTCGTCTGACGCCTGGCCCTTCCTCCTCACTCCAACCGTTGGAGGAAGGCTGTGTTTCGCAAGTTTTCTCATAAACTGTTTTGGACACAACTGCATTCTTTTGCTTCTAATTTCCCTTCATAGATCCAGGACACTCTTCCAACACCACCTCCTGCTCTTGATCTTCCTGAGTGGTCATCTGTCTACCTTAAATGACTCTCTCGTAACTGGTCAGAACCCATTGGTCTGGCCCCCCACAAGGTGAATGCTCGTACCTCCAAAGCCGTCCACTTGGAGGAAAAAGGAACTAAGTGGTTTCATTATTCTATACTTCGCCCTGCTACAGACTCTTAATTGCACTTTTATTTTGTTTATTGTTGTTTTATTAGCCATGATTCCTACAGATGGATCAAGAGAGGCAGAGCAGGAATCTATGGCATTCTTATTATTGGTGTTATTGTTCATGGTATTTTTATCTGGGAAAACGCTCAGAAATACTCCATACGCACAGCCACATCAGTACCAGCTGTTAGCACAACCCACCCGGAAAATATTTATCACAGAGAAGAGTTGTATAATAAACAAAGCCCTATCTGTTGATGATTGGTTTAGGGTTTTGACAGGCGTTAGTGCAGTAAAGAATAATTGGTTACTGTCATGCTCCTGGCTTCCTGCTCAGGCTGGGCGTGGCTAGCCAATTAGTCAGCGCACATCTGCACCTTGTCCCAGCTGATGCCTCCCAGTATATATAGGACCCGGGGGACGACTTGTCCTCCGCCAGATCGTCGTCCTTGATGCCTCGTTCCCGCACTCCTGTTTGCCTGACTTCTGCTCTCCGTGTACCGACCCACACCTGTCCACTGACCACCCTCGTAAGCCTGCCGTACTATTACTTCTGATTGTTTGGACTGTCTGCCTGATCCCAGACCTTGGACCGGATAAAGGTTTCCTCTGCACTGTCTGCTTGTCTCTGGAGTCGTGCATTTGGGTCCACCCTCAAGCCCCGTTCATGACAGTTACTAGTGGCAGAACAAGCAGCGAATAAAACCCCGAGTGGCTGTGTTGTATGTATGGGACCTAGACCTTTGTTCCATGTTATTTCCTCTTCTGTCATCTCCACCTGTGTTCCAGATCTCGTGAAAAATTATGTGCCAATTAAAAATGAATGCAAAATTTGGGATACTGCTCAACCGGTAACACCAGCCCAAAAGAACAAACCTGTGTTTAATCGTGCTGTGGCACGCCAAAACCTCACCTGCATTTTCCTTAAAGATAATGGCGCCCCAATTAACAATATCTCTGATCAGCGTGGAGAGGCCCAGGAAACACCTTTCTTCCAACCTGTCAGCCGTACTGATGTGTGGTGGTGGTGCAGAGGGGACCGTATCTTCGACCCCCTCCCACGCAACAGTACGGGTAGATGTGCACGAGTAACTTTACTTTTGGCTTTTTCCGTTGTTCCTCTCACCCAAGATGATCTGGTGGTTGCTCCTGAACACTTCAATGAAGCTCTTGGCCTATTACACCGTTCACGTAGGTCCAAACCTACCTGGCTTGGTGCTGACGACCCCACCTAAATTGACGCTTTTGGCGTCCCCCGTGGTGTCCCAGATGAGTATATACTGACTGATCAGGTTGTTGCCGGTTTTGAAAATATATATGTAATTTCCACTCTTTTCCTCGTTACTCCTAACGAAAATGTCGACCGTATCAATTATATACATTATAATGTGCAACGTTTGGGCAATCCACCCTTGAAGGACTTGAAGTTGTACATGAGCAACTTAAGGCTACATCTATTATGCCTTTCCAAAATAGAATCACATTAGATGCACTGTTGGCCGAGAAAGGAGGTGTTTGCCGGATGACAACACAACCTGGCAGACGCCTCACTAAGGCCATAGATGGACTTAGAACCCTTGCTAAGAAAATGAAGGAACACTCTGGTGTTGACACGTCGATGTGGGATAACTGGATGAATGTGTTTGGTAAATCGAAGGGTGTCATTTCATCAATCTTCATCCCTCTGGCTGTCTTCACCTCTATTTTCACCATCTCTGGATGCTGTTGCATTCCTTGTATTCGTTCTCTTTTAACTTGTCTGATTGAAAGACGACTGGTGTCCCAGCTGATGGCCGCGGTAATTATATCCTCATTACACCCCCGCCCCGACACACTCCTCAAGATGATTTTATTGTTGCTATCGCTCCCCCTGAAAATGATTCTAAATTTCTTTCTAACTTAAAAGGTATGCTTGGACGATTGGAGAGGGTTTTATGATTTCCATATTTATTGAAGGGTTACTTTTGTGATTTTCGTGTTTGTTTTTGTGATCTATTTCATAGATCAAGAGAGGGAATGAAGACTATTTTACTTTTATTGCACTTTCATTATTTGCTTAAATATGACCGTATACATTTAATCAACAGATAAAGTGTTGTCCATTTGCTAATCAGACAAGGATGTGCTGTAGAGCCGGTGGTTGTCCTTGATCTTTGTATGCAGAAAACCGGCTGGCGTCATCCTCCTATCCCAGGCATTTCCGTGGAGACGAACGACACCAGACACCTCGTGGTACTGGGCAGCTTTTGTCTTCTTTTGCTATCCTGCCAGAAGACACACGTCTCGTGTGCGGCAGATACCTAGATAAGACCCGGACATCTGTACTGCACATTCCTTTGTAATAAATCCATTTGCTGTTAACTTTTTCTTATCATTGGTCATATCTTCCTCGATTCGTGAACACGCGTAGGGTCCAAACTCACAAATCCCTACAACACTGTTATGTCACCCACGAACGAACAGGTGGCAGAGATGTATGCTTTAATGGTGAAGAATGACCGTGACGGCGATGATGATTTTCTATTCTGTGTGCGTGTATTTGTTTTCATAAAAATGTATTCATGAAGAGAAATTGCTAGACGATGTAAGAATTTGTGCAAATACATAATAAACGGGGGGAAACTGGTTGGAATAATTGCACAAATAACACACAAGAAGTCGTCTTTCTTCTGACCAGGAGGACGTGAGAGACAGGCCAGTTACAGTTTCCAAACACGTTCTGAACCAGCCTCTCAAATACTCTTTTTCTTCAAGGAAGATACTGTTGCATCTATGTGTCGGAGCTCGTCCTGTGAACAAGACTCTTCAAAGCAAGGATGATATATACCTATACCTCAAACAGCATGGAAAGTTCCCGTGCTTAAACCAGCACATGTCAAGGCCTGTCTTAAGTTTGCCAATGACCATTTGGATGATACAGATGAGTCATGGGAGAAAGTTTTGTGGTCAGATGAGACCAAAATTGAACTTTTTGGTCATAATTCCACGAATTGTGTTTGGAGGAAGGTGAATTATGTGTCCCATCCCTACTGTGAAACATGGGGGTGGTAGCATCGTGCTTTGAGGGTGTTTTTCTGCACCTGACATGATGACTGCACTGTATTAAGGAGTGGATGACCGCGGCTATGTATTGTCAGATTTTGGGGAACAACCTCTTTCCCCTCAGTCAGAGCATTGAAGATGGGTCGTGGCGGGGTCTTTCAACATGACAATGATGCGAAGCACACAGCCAGGAAAATCAAGTAATGGGGCCGTAAGAACAATATCAAAGTTTTGGCGTGCCCTAGCCAGTCTCCAGACCTAAACCCAATAGAAAATCTTTGCAGGAAGCTGAAACTCCGTGTTTCTCAGCGATAGCCGAGAAACCTGCATGATGTAGAGATCTGTGTGGAGGAGTGAGCCAAAATCCCTCCTGCAGTGTGTGCAAACCTGGTGAACAACTACAGGAAACGTTTGACCTCTGTAATTGCAAACAAAGGCTACTGTACCAAATATGAACATTGCTTTTCTCAGGTGTTCAAATACTTAGTTGCAGCTATATCACACAAACAAAATCGTTAAAAAAATCATGCATTGTGATTTCTGGATTTTTCTTTCTAGATTATCTCTCTCACAGTGGACATGCACCTACGATGAAAATTTCAGACCCCTCCATGATTTCCAAGTGGGAGAACTTGCAATATAGCAGGGTGTTCAAATACTTAATTTCTTCACTGTATGTACTTGGGTTTTTTTTCCTCACAATGATTTGCACGATGAAAAGGACATGGGGATCTTCTCTTCTTGACCCGCCGCTTATGGTCTATATCTGTCAGACTTACTTTACTCTGAGGAATCCCTAGGTGGACCTCATGCACCTGTGCAACATGGGTGGTGAACTCACCCATGTTGCACAGGTGCTAGAGCAGTGACAGCTGGCGTCCAACTCGGTACCCTGCGCCAGGTACTGGGGGGGACAGTGCCCCCCGTCACTTTCTTGGGCATGCTTCCTTGTTCTCTCCATTCCTTGCGACCCGCTGCAGTCGCCCCTTCCTTTTCTCTTTTCTGTGAGCTGGGGGTCTTTTTCTGGGGTTTTCATCCCTGCCTGATTTGGAGTTGGGTCAACCTCCCACAGTCGGGGATGGGTAGTGGGTACTGGCAGGAATGTGGGGAGATTCCCAGTGTCGATGGTGCAGCGCTGTGTAGGGCGGCCCCCTCTGTCTGTGGCTGTTCTCCCTGTTGGTCCTGAGATGCAAGAGCCATGCTTCTTAATCACTCACTCAGTATGTATGTATGCTGGACATCAATAAAAACATACAAAAATATTACAGCCTAGAAAAATAAATCATGGCACTGAATTAGGATGTGGTTTATAAGAAAAAAGAGATATGGACAGCATTTACTGTATATCTCTTTGACTACGTATATTAAGTCAGACAGTAGATTAAGCATTGTCGAATCTGCAAAAATATACAAAACGAACATATCCAATACTTCTTTGAAAACGTATATTGAGTGCACTTCCAGAACAGGGTTTTCTCGACACCATCAAAGTGACCAAAATGCTTTATTCAAAGTGCTGACATGCTAACTTGGCTTATAAACACATATATACATACTTTGGGTGTGTATGTATGTATTTTGGACTATACTTCTTTACCTTACTTCTTGATATATTTTAGGTGATGGGAATGGGGTAGAATCTAAATAAGTTGAGCTTTTCCCTTCTTTTCATACTACTAGTACATGATGTTTCATTTTGGTATACTGTATAATGTTGATGTTTACTAATAATCCTATTTTGTGCCGCATGGTCAAAATCAATCAATCAATCAATCAATCAAAACTGGCTAAATGCTTACTTGGCACTCTCCCAGGGAAGGTTGTTAAAGTGCTGTTTTCATTGCTGTAACCCTCGAGTATAGAGGTTATTGATTTAGCACTCTCCTCTGGCACAGAACCTGCAGCTTTTAAGACTGTCGTTAATACATCCTTACTTAAAATACCCAACATTGAACCTGAGTGTTTTAGCAACTATAGGCCAGTGCCAGAGCTGCCCCCCAAAAAATTGTTGCACCACATACTACTCATTGCCACCCCTCCCAGTCAACGTGAATATTTGACTTCTATATCCGTCAATGGGAGTGAATGTGTTTAATGATCACATGGTCTTTGGCTGTGTTCATAGATAAATACGTACAATCCTATCACTTCACTTCTATCTACTGGTACCCCATACAAAAAAATGTGTGTGTGAGACTATTTTGTGTCCATCTAATCCTCTAGAGGGCCACATCAACTTCCCAGATGTATTTTTATGGGTGAGTTAGGTAACACTGTCGTTGTTGCCCTACTTTTTCCTCTACACAACATCTCACACGCACACACGCGAGTCCAAACTGAACCAGCCATGATTGATGACAGGCATGTGTGCCAAGTATCCATGGAGATGACTGCTAGGTGCTGACCTTCTCATTTGCAATTTATATAGCCTAAAATAACCATCTTGGCCAGAATCGTCAACCCAGAGGTGAGGAGACAACAGTTGGTGGCAGGGCAGGAACGCCAAACTATCTGACACATTTCAGTGGTTAAAAAACAACAACAAAAAAGTGGATTTAAAGTGTAGTTCACAAAGATCCACGTGGAATCCTATTTTGTCATCTCAACTGTCTAAATTGGGTCTCGGAGACTTGGGACGACTCATAAATTCACCAGGATGTTACACATTGGTAGCGATGAACATAACTACACAACAACATCCTTTGTCTGGTTAAAGTCGCTGCCAATCCATCCTAGATGGGCCAATGATCCTATTTTAATGAGATTACATCCTCATCGCACACATGAAATGTTTGAAAAGGCTCTGCTATTTATTCTGAATGACAGTCCTGCTGTGTACTGTGTCACATTTCATTTGAAATTACAGCAAGTATGGAAAAACGATTTTCAAGAACAAAAACATTTGTTAACATTGTTAACATGACTCCTCTACTTCACCGCATGGTGTGAAACACACTTCAAATTGCATTTCCCATGAAGAAATTACAATTTGTGTTGTTAATAATAGTGGATCGTGATATTTTTACCGTCATCTTTTTCTAATTTGTGCAACGAGTGGACATGTGAAACGGTAACATGGCAACAACTTCTGTCATCCCGCACTCACACTGTTCTAATTTGTTTTAAATATGATTTTAATGTACAGTGCGACGCTGACCTAACTCTGAGGGGAGTTTATTATACTATATTATCGGCTCGCAAAAGTGTTTGTGTGACTCCAGCATGGGGAAAAAAACATCTAAATGCTCATATTGTGTAATTACATTTGACCTCCTTCTTTAGAACTTTTTATGTTTTTGTCTCTCGCCCACATTGACTGACCTACATTTACCCTGCTTGCATAAACTCCTCCTGTCCAGCTTTGCGTCTCTTTTATCCAGTTGTGTATTTATTTTCAGCAGTTGAGATATTTTAAAATAGACATCATTACAAGCTGTCATGATCCTGCCGCTCCAGCCCGGGCTGTGCGGGTGCCCGCGCGGTTGCGCTGATTGGGAGGCGCACACCTGCGCCTCATGCGGGCTGATTATCCTGTGCATTTATATGACCCCGATGACGACTGGTCCGCACCACATCACTGAGCTTCCTGTCCCGTTCGAGTACTCCCGTATCCTTGATTGACAACCCGTGTGTACCGACCTACGCCTGTTCTGCGACCAACCCCGTAAGCTTGACTGCTTTGACACTTCTGCCTGCTTTGATCGATCTCCTTTGTACTGACTCCTGCCTGCCCGCTCCCCTGCTCTCTTCGCCAGACGTCCCAAC
>NC_084650.1:4409428-4439428 GCF_019802595.1 Syngnathoides biaculeatus
ACCAACACGCTTTCCCACGAGGAAGCTGAGTCTGGGTGCTCTGAGCCGAGGTCACCGAGGTGGTTAAAAAGCTCCTTGGTGGGAGGGCCCCAGGGTTGGATGAGATTGGCCCAGAGTTCCTAAAGACTCTGGATGTTGTGAGGCTGTCCTGGTTGACACGGCTCTGCAACATCGCATGGACATCGGGGACAGTGCCTCTGGATTGGCAGACTGGGGTGGTGGTCCCCCTTTTCAAGAAGGATGACCGGAGGGTGTGTTCCAACTATCGAAGGATCACACTACTCAGCCTCTACTGGAGCTGGTACTGGAGATGAGGGTCCGTCGGGAAATCGAGTTTCGAATTCAGGAGGAGCAATGTGGTTTTCGTCCTGGCCATGGAACAGTGGAGTGGACCAGCTTTGCTCCCTCGGCAGGATGCTCGAGGGTGCATGGGAGTTCGGCCAACCAGTCTACATCTGTTTCGTGGACTTGGAGAAGGCATTCGACTGTGTCCCTCGCGGAGTTCTATGGGGGGTTCTTCGGGAGTATGGGGTACCGAACAACCTAATACAAGCTGTTCGATCCCTGTACGACTGCTCTAAGAGTTTGGGCCGCATTGCTGGCAATAAGTTGGACTCGTTTCTGGTGAGAGTTGGACTCCACCAAGGCTTCCCTTTGTCACCAATTTTGTTCATAACTTTTATGGACAGAATTTCTAGGCACAGCCGAGGCATAGAGGGTGTCTGGTTTTGTGGCCTCAGCATCGCATCTCTGCTTTTTGCTGCGCCAGGTCTCTCTGGTGAAATTCGCAGCTGAGTGTGAAGCGGCTGGGATGAGAATCAGGGCCTCCAAATCCTCCGCAGGGTATCCGGATTCTCCCTTAGAGATAGGGTGAGAAGGTCTGTCATCCAGGAGTGGCGCAGTGTCAAGGCGCTACTCCTCCGCAGTGAGAAGAGCCAGATGAGGTGGCTGGGGGATCTGATTGGGATGCCTCCCTGGTGAGGTGTTCCGGGCGTGTCCCTCTGGAAGGAGACCCCAAGGCTGACCCAGGACACGCTGGAGAGACTATGTCTCTCGGCTGGCTTAGGAAGGCCTTGGGATCCCTCCGGAAGAGCTGAAAGAAGTGGGTGGAAAAGGGAACTTTGTGTATACCTGCTGAAACTACTTCACCCCCAACCCGACCCGGAAAAGCGGTAGATAATAGATTGATGGTGACAAATAGCTGACTAACGTAAACTGAAAAGCAAAATATCATTGACAAGAATTTAGGTGGAGCAAATGTCTGCACACACAACGTTATCTATATCACTCGTTGTATTGCTTCCTTCATTGTTTATCTCATTCGTTGATCATCGCAGCTGACCACAGAGATCAGAGGCCATTGGGGTAAAGTGGAGTGGGCAGAGCAACTTCTTTTGGATTTTGCCAAGTACATTTCTTTGTTAAAGAAGTTGTGCTTTCCTTATCTTGTAAAAATGCACTTGTAACGAGATCAAATAATGTGTAGCTCCACTCTACTCTCCTAACCCTCTACTTTGGATTAATACAAAGTTAAACACAAAAATGTATTTGTGACACTATAATCTCAGCGATGTCAATGATAATGTAAATTCACGACTTTCTTTCTGTCAAATCTTCAAATCAATCGGGCTCACTTTGTGGGGACAGACAGCCAATCAGAACACTCACTTGATGGAAACAGTGTGACCTTTGACAAATAGATGAGATCAATGAAACGGAAAATGAATCAATCAAAGAGAAAGAGCAACAGGGAGTCTTGTTGTGCAAGGAGCAAATCATTTGCGCCTACTTGTCAAGGGCAGTCTCATATTGCTGGTTGCTGTAGCAGCAGTCACAACCGAGTCAGAGAAGCAAAACGGTCTTACCTGTTTGTTGCAGGTGAGTAGGAAACAGTTTCGTAGACCGTGAATGTGTGCATGTTTATAAGAAGTCATGTTATTATTCAAACATCTTTTGCTCAAATTGACATGTATCTTACAGAGTACGGTGCAGACGCTAATCGCGGTTTCTCTGGAGAGTTGAGTAACACTCGGGTCTTTCAAAGCAATCAAACAAGATTTCCCTTTAGTCCAATAAATTCTGTAGAATAAGTCTTGCAAACAGTTCTATTGAAAGTAATCACCTCACATATTCATTTACATGGCCCTTCATCATATGTTTGAGGTTATTCTTGCCTATTGTAACTGCATCGGTGTGTTTTGGGGTTACATTGAGTCTCAGACAACAACAAAAAACGAGGTCAAAGATTTTAAAGACAAAAGTTACAAGATAACGCTGCATTAGTTGTGTTGAAATGTGAAATTTGAAACAAGATCCCGAAAAATATCATTTTTATCGTTGTTTTCTTTCAATTTAGTGAGATTGTCAGAAATTGCCTGGTTGATTGAAACATGGTTTGATTGTCCCTGTTTCTGTTTGTTTTGTTTCATTTGGATCTGGTTTAAAGGTCGTTTTGGTCATCCTCAGAGTTTAGCTGGTGGCAAACTTGTCATTAGGCTGTTTACTGTCAAATTTTACCACTGCTCTCCTAGTTTGTGACCTCGTGTGTGAGTGTTTGTTTGTCTGTGTTAACTTAACTGGGAGTCCCATTTGAGACTGAAACCATTGCAATTTTAGAGACACTCTCAAAAGGTCTTTTTCATTCATTCGTTCATTAGATTTGTAGATGTATTCTTGTAAACATACTGGTAAGTTGTTTTGACACAAGTTGCGAAATGTAATTTATTTTAAGAAAAAAATATAACACGTTCCCATTGATTGCACAAAGCTGCCATGCTGTAGTTGCTTGCTGTTGGGCAGAATATTTTTTTTTTCCATCACCATATTTTAAGCAATAAGCATGACCATTTCTAAACTGCTAAAAAATGTTTTTGTATGGTACATTACATTGCCTGCTGGACAGACATTCTTAGGCAGATGCCTTCCATTGGCATTGAAAGGGAAAAACAATTCTCAGCAGGTACGCTGTTGAGTTCATTGCGGTTAGTAATGTTATGCAACGTGTACAACAACATTGACAAATTTCCTCCCCACAACAGTTACACTCGTGGGCTGAAGTGCTTCGCTTCTTACACTTACACTTTGCTTCTTATTATTACCTCAGGGCGTCCAAAAACCAAGCCTACCTTCAGAGCCACATTCTTACTGTGTACTCCTCACCCAATCCACCTCGCCCAAGTGAAAACGGAAAACACCACCATCTGATACTACATCATCAGAATCATGCTGAGCCCGGAGTTCTTGAAGAAGCTGAGATTGCCAGATCTGGATTCTGTCAGTCAGTACTGTAGGGGTCTGTCCGTGTCGACGTTAATCAGCATGGGAGCGATCACAGCTGCAACAACCTTCTACATGGCAACACGACCCAAGGCCCTCCCACCTGTCTGTGATCTCAAAATGCAGTCAGTCGAAGTTCCGGTGAGTTTCAGCTCCTTCTTCTTGGTGGCAGTTGGTTGTGCTTGTACAAATTCAATTTAAATCTGAGGCCTTTTTTTTTCTACATGCTGCATTTTGAAGTGCTCTTGGGGTCTACAGTTTCTATTACATTTTAAAAAGGGAAAAATTATTACCTTATAGGCTTTGAATACATAATGGTCTTTTACAGGGGAAATCCATAAAGTAATAAATTTGTCTGTTTTAAAATATAATAGGCCCATAATGTCAGAGCTGACCAATAATGTAATGAAGGTCCTGAACCTATAACGTCCACTACATTTGAAATTAGACTTTTACAGCCACGATTTGAAAAGCATTTTTTCCCTCACTGTCTGACATGAAAGTTGATAATTTTCCTGTTTTAGGTCATATGAGGTGACCAAAAATATTTACCTACAGTATATTTACTAAATGCCGAAATAATGAAATATTTTTTTTGTTTCTTATTGGCTTCTTCATAGTCATAAATTTACATCCAATTAAATTACCATGCCTTTAAGCATTCATCAATTTTCTGTACTGCCATTTTAGAAAACCTATATGACGATGCCACATATTCGGAAGCTTCAGATGGCTTTATTGACAACAGTTGTGGCTGAATTTGAAGGCAGACTGATTGATTGTGTAAACTCAAAACAAATCAGTCAAGACATCAGGAAGAGAAGTGTGGGCTTGCACAAGTCAACGTTTGTCCTTGGGTCCAATTTCCAGATGTCCAGAGGTGCCACGTTCATCTGTTCAAACAGTTCTCTGGAAGTATAAATCGGACGGGAATATCCAGCCATAATACTGCCCAGGAAGGAGAACAGTTCTGCATCCCAAAAATGATTGTGGTTTGGTTTGAAAAGTCCAATGCATTCCAGGAACAAAAACAAAAGATTTTGTGAAGATGCTAGCTGAAGCTAGTATGATTGTCATTATCCACAGTGAAAGAAATATTGTGCCACCATGAGGCCAGCCATAAAAATATTTAGGTTTCCCGTAACTCGACCGACCGTAAATATTCAAAAGCAAATAAAATTGCCGAAATCGGCTTGTTTTTTTTCCAACGAAGGGGACGTCTGGACAAGGGAAGTAATATTAACCAATCAGGAAGTGATTTTCTCACCTTCTGTCTCACGCTATCATGGCGGACGGTATGACGTTTGCTTTCTCGCTTATTTTAAATGGCTAATACATCGTGAGCAATAAGTTGAGAAATGTGAGCCCTTCTTTTACAGTGCAGGATGCATTCAAACAAATTGCCCCGGAAGAATTGGGAGATGGCATGCTGTCTGAGATAAAAGCACTGCGACTGGGGCAAACGCACAGTGGCATCCAATGCGAATGTTCCCATGATTTTGAGACATTACTACTGTTCGACGCCCCCCCCTGAACCCCAGACTGGTGGCCATCCAGGCCACCAAACACGAGGCGTCCGGGCGGACAGGTCAGGAGGACGACCCGGACGCCAAGCACCAGGGTCCCCACATGGCGATTCGGGCGGACGACCTCTGTGAGGAACCAAACGGCGAGGCAGGAACCAGAACGAGGCAGGCCACTGCTCCAGACGAGAACCTCCCACGCCGTCGTTGCAAGACGACCAGGGATTGGTCGCCAACGAGGCCAGGTCCTGAAGCGGCTGGGCGAACTCAGGATTGAAGAAGATGATGGAGAGCAGGACCAGAGCCATGACCGCCACCCCGAAGTCTCTCCAGCTCCTGGGTGGCTCCACAGAACTCCCCAGCTCCTGCTGGACAGGGACGTGAGAAGGCGGCGGCGCCAGTAACGCCCCCTCCTGGACAGGGACGTGAGAAGGCGGCGGCGCCAGTACCGCCCGCTCCTGGACAGCAACTTGAGAAGGCGGCGCCATTACCGCCCCCTCCTGGACAGCAACTTGAGAAGGCGGCGGCGCCAGTACCGCCCCCTCCTGGACAGCAACTTGAGAAGGCGGCGCCAGTACCGCCCCCTCCTGGACAGCAACTTGAGAAGGCGGCGCCAGTACCGCCCCCTCCTGGACAGCAACTTGAGAAGGCGGCGCCAGTACCGCCCCCTCCTGGACAGCAACTTGAGAAGGCGGCGCCAGTACCGCCCCCTCCTGGACAGCAACTTGAGAAGACAGCGACCCCGTCGCCGCCTCCTCTTGGACAGGAACGTGAGAAGGCAGCGACCCCGCCGCCGCCGCCTCCTGGACAGGAACGAGAGAAGGCAGCGACCCCGCCGCCTCCTGGACAGGAACGAGAGAAGGCAGCGACCCCGTCGCCGCCGCCTCCTGGACAGGAACGAGAGAAGGCGGCGCCAGTACCGCCCCCTCCTGGACAGCAACTTGAGAAGGCGGCGCCAGTACCGCCCCCTCCTGGACAGCAACTTGAGAAGGCGGCGCCAGTACCGCCGCCTCCTGGACAGGAACGAGAGAGCGTGCCCGTCGCCGACAGAGGAGGAACGGGGAGCGGCCGCGGGCCGGTCACCGACAGAGCAGGAACGGGGAGCGACCGCGGGCCGGTCGCCGACAGAGCAGGAGTGTGGAGCGTCCGCGGGCCGGTCGCCACTGCCACTCCAGAGCACGGACGAGAAGCGGCTGTGGAGACGTCGCCACCTCCTGGACAGCAGCGTGAGGCGGCATCGGGTCGGTCCCTACTGCCACGTGAGCTTGCAGTGCATCCGTTGAAACAGCAACGTGGGCGTGGCGCGGTGGCGAATCCGTTTCCTGGGCAACGTGAACCTGAGTAGGCGGAGAGTCAGTCGAAACTGACACGTGGGCGTGTCTCGGGAGCGGGTCAGTTCCAACTGCCGTGTGAGCTCTGCTCGGAACCGCCAAAACCTCGACGTGGGCATGGCGAGGAGGCGGGTCAGTCTCCACAGCTACGTGCACTTGGCGAGGTGGCGAGTCTGTTCCCACTGTGGCGTGCACTTGGCAAGGGGGCGGGTCGGTTTCCACGGCAACGTGAACCTGAGTCAGCAGAGAGTCCGTCGCCGTTGCGACGTCAGCGTAGCTCGGCTGGTTCGCCAATCTTTGCCGGACCTGGGCCGTGAGAGCCGCCAATTCCGCGCTCTGCCGCTCAATCTCCGCCCGCAGTTCGCGGCGGAACGCCTCGTGATTTGGCTGCACCTCCTCCCTCTGGGCTGGAAGCCTCGCCACCAGCTGCGGGTCTGCCGGTCTCACCGTTACCGGCGAGGAGTGGGAGGACTGTGTCTTCGTCGCCGCGCAGCGAGAGACACCAGGAAGCGCCCGGCCGGGGCGTCTCCTCTGGCCGCCCCGCGGAGGTCCCGGGTAGATGGCCAATCAGGTTCCCTCGTACCGATTGGTGTACTTTGATCTACCGGGTGAAGACGTTCGGGTGCTGGAAACGCGGGGAGGTGAAACAAACTGATTGGGATGAAAGATCGGACGAGCAGATTCATAGAATAATCGGAGTCGTACTCAGGCAGCCGGTCAAACAAATCGTGGTCCTCCTCATATTCCGAAAAGTCAGAGTCCAGAAGAATATGAGGAGCCGGACGGGTCGTGTTCGGGACGTATTCATACCTCGCTGGCGGAGCGTAAGACACGGAAGGGGAGGACGTCAGGGAGCCTACCCGGATTGGACAGGCTTGGTCCTCCGGCAGACGGTCTACCTTGCGTCGGTCCCGGCGACGCCGGGTCTTTCCTGCTGGGTCCTGTATTGGCCAGTTCGTTCTGTCACGTCCCATCAGAAACGAGAGGTAGGACCCAAATGCAGGAACTCGGAAGACGCAAGGTAGTTCAAGAAGAGACTCGTTTATTGTAAGCCGAGGTCGGGGATCGAGCAGGCAGTCCGGTGCAGCAGCGGTTGTTGGGGCGTCGGGCGAAGAGAGCAGATGAGTGGGCAGCCAGTAGTCGGTACACGGGGAAACAATCGACGCAGGCAGAAGTATCAAGGAGTCAGGCTTACAAGGTTGGTCTGAGAACGGACGAAGGTTGGTACACACAGGTTCGAACGGGGATACGAGAATGCTGGAACGGGGCATGAAGCTCACCGAACTGGCAGAGGACCAGTTGTCACCGGGTCCTATATATACGGGGGATGATCATCCCGCATGAGGCACAGGTGTGTGCCTCCCAATTAGCGCAGCCGCACGGGCACCCGCACAGGATCATGACAGTATCAACATCACATTTTTTTTTTATACAATGCACTTTCCTTTATTATTTTATCAGCAAATCATTTCCCAATGAAATCATATTTTTGTTTGACGTCTGTGACACATTTGGATACAGCAACAGTTTTTTGCAGTTGTTTCATTTAGTAATTGAACTAACAATTTTGCATACATTCCCTGTGGATGAAATTATCTGTTTTTTTTTTCTATTTTTCAGTATTGCGCAAAAATATGAACCGTTGCAAATGCATATTGGTTTTCTGTATAAATCGTTAAAATTTTCTTCCATCAGTTGTCATGCCTCAGTTAGTGTTAGTTTTACTGTTTTTGCAGAAAAGACTACAGCATATTCTGATTCGAACACAACATTCCCTATTGGTCACATCTCACATCTATTTATGTAAAAATGTTTTACTTTCTTTCCCAATTTTTGACAATCATGTTTTGTTCCATCTCCCGGAAATGGCAATATTTGCTGGATTAAGAGTTGTACATCTTTGTATTTGGATAGAAATGTCATGTTTCGCAGAAGGTGGAACAAAACAGTTCACTTAGTTCTATGAAGTCACAACGTGACCTTTGAAAGTCATAATCTTATCACAATTTGGCAAAATCAAGACCGCACTTGCTTTATGTTGCAAAATGCTTTTTTCGCTTCGGCCCTCCATTTCAACAATGTCATTTTTAAGTCTTCTTTATTGCATCATTTTGTGTAATGGATCTGTTAATTTGGCTAAGTTGGTACCCAAATTCAGCATTAATTTGTCAGTCCCAAAAATGACAAATTGTTAATTTGTTTGTGGCTTTAGAGTTTGTAAAATGTTTAACCTGTTATTGGCAAATTTGGAGTTTCTTTTTGCTTTGTGCCCGTCCTCAGCCAGATGCTTTAAAAGAGCCACTGTCTTTCACATTTCCTTATCAGCGGAAGCTGTTGGTACATCATTCAAATAAACCATGGAGTAGAAATTTTGACTCCAAATGTAAATGCAAGCCAAATTTGGTATTCATTACCCTCTGGGTTTGAGAAAAATGCATTACTTATCTCCACTACGATGAATATTATTGCATCTAGTCTGAGGGAATTAAAGTGTCAGGGTCAGGCACCAAAGGTAGTCTTATTTTGTATGTCCTGAGGTGCAGCCGGCAGACCCCCCCCCCCCCCCCAAAGGTTTTGTCCAAGTCCAGTCTGTCTTAGTCGGTCATTATTTTATGATGTCATGTCATATTGTGAAAAAGGCAGTTGGGGGTAGAGAGGAGCGTGCACTCACCTCTCTGTTCTTAATTTTCAACTTCCCTTTGTTGTCCTGATGTCAGTCCTGTCTTGTCATCATCTCTTCTTTGAAACATCATTTAATTTTCTTTCTCTCAACTTTCTCATCTCTATCTCATGCTATTTTCATCCAATATTCTATATGTCTCTTTATTATTACTTATTATTATTTACTTATTTGATTATATACTCTTGCAAGGTCGCTATTTTCTGGCAATTTAACTGACCAGTGAAATTGTGTTGGATATCCATTGATATAAATATTAGTTTGTGTCGGATTTAATTTTTCCAACATATTTCCAGTCTTTACACTGCAGTGTGTCCCTAAGTTTTTCCTTACAATATTTTCCGCCATTTTAGTCAATTTGAACCAGTCAACAACTCCTATGGAGTTCTAAGTGGCTTTGTTCTATAACTCTTTCAAGTGGAGAATTGTTACCTTTATTTTCTACAGTGGCATGTTACGTTTACAACTGAGGCCATACCACTTTCACACAATTTTCTCTTGCACACGCGGGATTAGGGGTGTTTATGGAATTTATTGCAAAGCTATTTACACATGGAATTTAAGTGCGCAACAGGGCTCCACCACCCTCAGGCGGTTTCGGGAATTTTAGGAGCAAAAGCTATTTACACACTGAATTTAAGTGCGCGACAGGGCTCCGCCACCCTCAGGGTGTTTTGGGAATTTTAGGAGCAAAAGCTATTTACACACGCAATTTATGTGTGCGACAGGGCTCCGCCACCCTCAGGGTTTTTCCACCCTTAAACTGCTTGACATTGACTAGTATCGACTAGGCTTGATCGTGTCTCCTTACACGCTTTTTAAACCAAAATTGGACTCACCCTGTTGTCTTCCGTCCGTCTCTGGATCCCGTCAACTGTCTGATACCAGAACGGCGGACTGCACACCAGTCCCGGAAAGGGTCTTTAGACTCAGGAGTCTGCCGTGGCCATGGTCTTTCTGGTATTCAACACACCCACTAGAATCCTCAGGCATCTTGGGATGTGGCTCAAAGGACCAATTTAATTATTATTTTTTAAAGCAATGAAGCATTAAAAACCAAGAAAGCAAATATGAGAACTTTATATCCAATTAATCCAACACCAGCACCTCATTCCCAAATTTAGAATCCAAAGAACAAGCTATGTATGTTATCCAGGTCTGCACATCACTGATTTTAAATCATTATTGGGAAGTTGAAAATGTGAAGAAATAATATTTATACAATGTATAGCTAAAATGGAAGGTACATCAATACACTGAATATATTCAGTGGTAGTATATGGGCCAAAATATTTGCAGAATATCATGGAATAGACCTTTGCAAAAAAAAAAAAAAAAATCCTACCTACCTATTCATTTTTTTCGCTCTTGTTACTGGAAACCAAAATATTTTTTATGGATAGCCTGGGTTGATAGGCCACTGTCCCAGGAAGAAACCATTACTCCCAAAGGAACTTCAAAAAGATAGATTGCCGTTTGCTCTTGCACACAAGGACAGAGACCTTCATTCTTGAAGACATGTCCTGTGGTCTGACAAAATTCTAATTGAACTGTTTGATCATACTGAGCACTGTTATGCTGGGAGGGAAACTGTCAATCCTGAGAAAAGCATCCTAACTGTGAAACACAGGGGTGCAGGGTCATGTTTTGGAGTTGTTTTCCTACAGGAGGGGCTTGTGCATTTCCTAAAATACAGTAGATGGCCTCAGGAGGAAAGAACCTGATGTGGAAATACTGAAGCAACATCTGAAGACATCAACCAGGAAGTTAAAGCTCAGGGCCAAATGGATCTTCCAAATGGACAATGGGCCGAAGCATACTGCTGAACTGGTTACAAAGTCGCTTAAAGATAAAATCAATGCTTTGGAGTAGCCATCAAAAAAGCCCTAATCTCTAATACCTATTGAAAATGTATTGGTAGACATGAAATGGAATGTGTGAGCAAGGTGGCCTCCTAACTCAGTTACACCATTTCTGTCAAACCGTAGGTAACAAAAGAAGTGAAACCAGTACTCAAAAAAAAAAAACAAAAGGAGGAGATCCTCCTGAAAAAAAGGTCTCAAGAGAAATATCTGTCTCTCTTTACACTGCTTACCCTCACTCGAGTTGTGGGTATGTTATAGCTCCTCCCAGCTAACTGCGGTTGAGAGTCTGGGTATACTGAACTGGTTACCAGCCAATTGCAGAGCACATCTAAACAAACACTCACACTCACATTTACCCCTGTGGGAAATTTAGAGTCTTCACTTAATTTACTGTGCATATTTTTGGGATGTGGGAGAAAACTTACAAAGGCCCGGGAAGAACATTCAAACTACACACAGGCAAGGCCGGATTTGAACACAGGTCCTCAGAAATGTGTGGCAGACAAGCTAACCCGTCGCACACCGTGCTGCCCTTAGAGAAGTGAGAAATGAAATAAGGAAAACTAAAATAAAGTTTAAAAAATGTGTAATATAGCAGTGGGAATCTCCATGCTGTGTGGCAGGGAATCAAAATTATGGCATCCATAAATCAATATATAAACCAGCGAAGAAAACAAACTACAATCAAGGGAGTAGACAACGTTGTTTTGCCGCTTTCAAGTCGTGTTTCTTCACGATGTAAAAGTGTTAGGTTTATCACCTAACTTGCTGGAATAGTTGCACAAATAACGGACAAGAAGTCGTCTTTCTTCTGATCAGGATGTGAGAGACAGGCCAGTTACAGTCTCCAAACACGTTCTGAACCAGCCTCTCACGTACTCTTTTTTTTTTTTTTTTTTTTTTTTTTTTTTTTAAATTAGAAAACACACAAGGTCAAAAGGAGGGGTGAGCAGATGAAATAAACAAAGGTACAATTTTGGTGATGACGTGGCACATCGTACAATGATGATTTAGCACATTCTTTGGTTATGATGGAATTGTCCTTGGCCACTTGTAAGAAGATACTGTTGCATCTATGTGTAGGAGCTCGTCCTGTGAACAAGACTCTTCGAAGCAAGGATGATACTTTGGCTTTGTTGCAAGGCCATAATAAATATATTATTATTATTAATATTAACGATAACTAACAAAAAGGGATGACCATATGGAGGGAGGGAGTGTAATAGAGACAGACAAAGAGAATGACAGTTATATCCAAAAATAAAAAGTGAAATAAAGTGGTATGTGATAACTTGTTTTATGAATGGCCAAAAGTTATTACATTATATTTCCATGAATTGCATTACTTATTTGGCCACTTACACTATTGTGGGTCTATTTTTGTGCATTATGGCTTCTACTTGGATCAATGCATGTAGCATTATCAATCGCCACAGTCTTGAATTAAGTATGAAATATTGAAGCCTATGTGTATGTAAATCAGGTTCAAAGGTAGTTGGAGTTTAAACTGTTCCTCTAAAACATTTACTCTTTTACACAGGGAGGAGAGTTTGTACGTCAATCACCTCTGCTGAATGGCGACAGTCTCTTGACACATTTCTATGATGATGCAAAAACAATATATGAGTTCTTCCTGAGGGGCGCTCAAGTATCCAGTAAGTGATTTGATGTATCCACCAAACACAGCCAGGTGTAACTATTGCAAGGAAGAAGCACGTACCAAGTTAATACAGTACCTGTTTTTAACATTATCTACACATTTTTTTTTTTTGAAACATGAGAGACCCCACACATGATGAGGAAAAAAATGCTCTTATTGTGTATGGTGTACTGGCGATGACATATACCAGTGATGATCAAACAGTGTGCCGGGGTACATTAGTGTGTTGTGAGGACTCTTCAGGTGTGCTGTGGAAAGTTATCCAGTTTTATGTAATTGTTGAAAAAAAAAAGTTATTCCAAGAAATAATGTATCTTTATTCATCCATTTATGCCAGTGAGGCACAATGACAGACAGAACAAAAAAAATCCTCTTCTATTAGATGGCAGGAAGTACATACACTAATTAATCTATCCATTTTTGGTGACATTTACTTTAGTTTGTGTGCCGTAGGATTTTTCAATTGTAAAATATGTGCCTTGGCAATATAAAGGTTGGAAATCCCCGACATATACAGCACACACACATACAGGTATATAAGGATACCTTCATTGACAAGCGTTGGTCTTCTTACCTGACCAAATGTTTGTTATAGTACTGTCATGGTCCTGCTGGTCCAGCCCTGGCTGGGCGGGTCCCAGCGCACCGGGGCTGATTGCGAGGCGCACACCTGCGCCTCATCCGCGTTGAGCAACCCCTGTATTTATAGGACCCATGGGACGACTGGTCTTCGCCAGATCATCGCAACTCATGTCCCGTTCCTGCACTCCCGTATCTCTGATCCTGAACCTGTGTGTACCAATCTCCGTCTGTTCTTCGACCTACCCCGTAAGCCTGACTCCTTTGACACTCCTGACTTCTTTGATCGATCTCTCGTGTACCGACTCCATCTTACCCGCGGACCTGTTCTCTACGCCCGACGTCTTGACTACCATTGCTGCACTTGACTGTCTACCTGATCCCCGACTTCCCAACTTGCCTCTGTGTCTCCGGAGTCCTGCATTTGGGTCCTCCTCGGTCTAGATGGGTCGTGACAGAACGATCTGGCCAAACCAGGAAGCCAGCAGGAAAGACCTGGCGTCGCCGGGACCGACGCGAGTTAAACCGACTGCCGAAGGACCAAGCCTGTCCTATCCGGGTAGGCTCCATGATGTTGTCCCCTTCTTCTGTCACACGCACCACCTGCATGACATGAATACGTCCTGATGATGACCCGCTCAGCGCCTCATACACTTTTGAACTCTGATTTTTCGGACTATGAGGAAGACCTTGATTTATTCATATTCCGAAAAGTCAGAGTCCAGAAGAATATGAGGAGCCGGACGGGTCGTGTTCGGGACGTATTCATACCTCGCTGGCGGAGCGTAAGACACGGAAGGGGAGGACTACGATTCAGATTTTGACTATGAATTTCCTCTCCCGATCTTTAATCCCAGTCAGTTTGCTTCACCTGTCTTCACCCGGTAGGTCCAAGTCCTCATCCTCCAATCCTTTTTGGGGAACCCGCTTGGCCATCTACCCGAGTCCTTCGCGTGGCGGCCAGAGGAGACGCCCAGCCCAGGTGCTCGCTCGTGCCTCCCGCTGTGCGGCGACAAAGACAGTGTCCTCGTCCATCCACTCCCCGCCGGCAACGACCAAACCAGCAGATCCAGAGCTGGTGGTGAAACTTCCAGCTCAGAGGGAGGAGGGGTCCGCAAATCCCGAGGTGCAGCGACTCGAGAATCAAGAGGTCTTCTATCGTGAAATGCGGGCGGAAATAGAGCGGCAGAGAACCGAACTAGCCCTAGGTTCGGCAGGGATTAGAGAATCAGCAGAGCTACGCCGACGTTGCTGTTGCAACGGAGCCGCTCCCGAAACACGCCCACGTTGCCGTTTCGACGGACTCGTTGCTGACTCATGCTCACGCGGTGGTTGCAACTGACCCGCTCCCGAGACATATCCACGTTTCGGTTTCAACTGACTCTCTGCTTACTCTCGTTCACGCTGCAGTGGCAAGGGACCTGCTACCGAGCAAGGTTCACGTCGCTGTGGCAACGGACCCACCGCCGCGCCATTCCCACAACGTGGTGGCAACAGCTCCACTGCAAGTGCACGTTGTGGACTCCACTAATCCACTGCCTCGCCACGCTCACGTGGCGGGTGGCGACAGATTCACTGTCGCGTCACACCTACGCCGCGGTGGTGACAGGCGTCTGCACGACTGTCGTAGGAGAAGGGTGGAATTGGCGATTGAGGATGACCCTGCCAGAGCGCCTTCAACGTGCGTGTTCCCAATGAACAAGACGCAGAAGCGACGTGCAGAGGGCTTAAGTTCAGAGGCAAACTATTTTCCTCCAGTTCAGAGGGGGAGGCCCACATCATCCCCGTTGCTCCAGGCTGTCGTCAATGATGATCTGTTCATGCCCATTCGTGAACAAGCGCCCAGTTCAGTTCTGCCAAGGTGAACACCGAAGGAGCAACAATGCAGCACTGTGCCGCCTTTGGGGGTTCAGGAGCCACTTTCCAAGCCCTGCGTTCCCGTCAAGGAGGTGGTGGTGGCTCCGCAGTCACCTCACGTTGCTGTCCAGGAGGTGGTGATGCTGCCACCTAGCGTTCCCGTCCAGGAGCACCTCAGCCGCCTCACGTTGCTGTCCAGGAGGTGGCGACAGCTCCGCAGCCACCTCTCGTTTGTGTCCAGGAGCACCGGCTGCCTCATGATGGAGCCTCGATGGCGACCGGCCCCTGGCCACCTGCCGCCTTGCGTTTGGTGGCCTGGACGGCCACCAGACAGACTGGGGTTGGGGGCGTTAGGGTTTAGGGAGAAGAAACAGTTAAGCTTGCCTTGCTACACATCTTATGCTCTTATAGCAGTCCTCCTGAGAGGCGTGATTGTTTTTTTTTTTTGTTTGTTTTTTTGTTTTGTCTTTCCAACAAAAGATGCCACCACAAAGTTGGCATCTTTCCTCAAGAGCTCTGATGATTAGTTGTTGGTTATTTTGACATTTGATGTATGTTGGTCCTTGTGTAGACCTGTGGTGGTGTATTTACAGTGGCAGCACACCATTCAAGGGAGGGGAATGTAAGTACGGTTATGCCCGGTCAATGGCATGCTTGCACCATTTCTGATGAGAGGAATGTCGTTACTGTTTTTGACTGTTTCTGCTTAACATGCACGTTGGTTTTGCGGCAGAATGAGGTAGCTTTTTTTTTTTTTTTTTTGCAACAGCCCAGTTTTTTTCAGCGGAAATGTCATTTTGCAAATCATTCTGTTTTTATTTGTTGAACACAACATAGTTGTAAAGGTAGACCAGTATCATATTAGACCCATATCATATTAAACCATTTGCGTTTACAATGTGATATCACTTAAAATCATTTGTGTGTCAAGGCAAGTGAGTGACTACTTTCGCCAATATAGTGCACATTCCCATGAACTATGGTTTGTGACTGAAATAATAAGATCACAGCAGAGATTAATTTCTTCCGCTTGGTGTTGAGGCTCTCCCAGTGAGATAGGTTGAGAAGGTTGGTCATCGCAGCGCAGCTCAGAGTCGACCCACTGCACCTCTCCGTCGAGAGGATGCAGATGAGGTGGCTTAGTCACCTGCTTAAAAGCTTACCTGTGGACGTGTTCCTTACAGTTGTCGAATATCTGAGGAGCATTCATCAAAAAGAATGAAAGTGTTTTCGTCAAGTTAAGTTTTAGTCCAGGGACCTTTGAACAGCATGCAGTTTGCACATAAACATGTGGTTAATATGAAACAAATGTAATAAAGTATTGATGCACGATGGGATGTTATCTTCTGACATAAACACACATGGTTTTAATAGTAGAGGTATTGTGTTCGTGCCATCCATCCATTTTCTTTACTGCTTATCCTCACGAGGGACGCGAGGAGTGCCTGAGCCTATCCCAGCTGTCAACAGGCAGGAGGCGGGGTACACCCTGAACTGGTTGCCAGCCATTCGCAGGGCACATGGAGATAGACAACAGTCGCACTCACAATCACACCGAGGGGCAATTTAGAGAGTCCAATTAATGTTGCATGTTTTTGGGATGTGGGAGGAAACGGGAATGCCCAGAAAAAACCCACACATGCATGGGGAGAACATGCAAACTCCACAAAGGTGGGGGCCGGATTTGAGCCCCAGATCTCAGAACTCTGCTTTATAGGTGCTCCACCGTGTCGCCTCGTTCATGCCATTATACATATTAGTCTGTTGCATGTTTTGTATGACCTGTTTACAATTTTGAAACCAATGTTGCTCTTTTGTCCAAAAATATTCCTTTAGTCGGAACTTTTGTCAGATCAGGTTGTTTAAAACTTCAGTAATGAACCAGCCAAGTACCAATAATTGGAGATTAAATTACTAGATTTAGTTGGAAACCTCACGGTGTATTGAAAAAAAAAATACACAATATATTGTTGTCTTTTTTTTTTCTTTCTTCTTTAGATAATGGTCCTTTTCTGGGCTCCAGGAAACCCAAATGTCCTTATGAATGGCTGTCCTACCAAGAGGTAAGACTCACCTTGGCAGCACAAACAAAAGTTGCTGTTAATTACATTCTCATGAAAATCTCAGAAAAAAATTGTCGGAAAATCAGGATCAAGTTGCCATATTGAATCCATAATGCAGTTCTAAAATAATTTCAATGAATGCGTAGTTTTGGACATTCCAGTAATGTGCAAAGAACTATGCTGACTGGCTCGGTAACCAACTCATTGGAATTAAATTGACCTAATTGTAATGTTTTGCATTATCTCAAGTAATGTAATGTAATTAATTAATTATTTATTTCTGTTTTTATTTTTTTATCCTTAAGTTTCTTTATACTCAGAAAGCTAAGGGTGGGGAAAAAAAGTTTCCCCACAACATTATTATTGTATAGCAGTGCTATATGGAGACACAATGAGCAAAAAGGAAGTCTGCACATGACACTGCCATGTTTTATATGTGTCTTAGGTGATGGAGCGAACAGAAAATCTTGGCTCTGCTTTTCTGCATAATGGACACTCCAAGGCCACTGACCCCAACATTGGCATCTTCTCTCAAAACAGACCTGAGGTAAAAAGGATTGCACTCAGTTATAGCTCAAACTTCACTTGAAAACCGTTTGTCTTATTGCTTATACCTTTTTTTGTATGGGAATTTAGTGGACTATCACTGAGCTAGCATGCTACACCTATTCTCTGGTGTGTGTCCCGCTTTATGACACACTTGGTGCAGAGGCCATCAACTACATTATAGACAAAGGTAATAGAAAATCACAGTGAAATTGGCAGAGGTTTGAAGGATTACTATATGTACTATCATATGTACTTTAGGTTCTGCTTGTTACATGATTTTGTTTGTTGTCTTTCTTGCCGTTTCCTGTAGCCTCCATCTCTACCATAGTATGCGATGTGGCAGATAAAGTCAGCCTGGTACTTGACTGTGTAAAAGACAAGAATTACACTGTGAAAACCATCGTGGTAGTTGAGAGTCCAAGCAAAGAGTTTGTGGACAGAGGCAAGCAAGCTGGAATCAACATTCTCAGCTTGCGCGAGATGGAGGTCAGCAAAGAGCTTCATTCACTCTTAGCGTGTGCTGTTCGCATGTACTACTTTATTTCTAGGAAAGACTTCTCTTTTCTTTCTGTTTGCCTCTATCTCTGGTTAAAGCAGTGTTTTGTATGCAAGAACTCACTTCTGGCACAAGACATTCCCTTTTTATTCTAGGTTTTCCACTTCTCTTTTACAATGACTTTTTTCTGTTTGGTTTTACTGTATTTTAATTTGATTGGTGTCATATTTCTTGTCGGGCAGGCCATTGGAAAGGCAAACTATCACCAACCTGTGGTAAGTAGCTGTAAGGTTGTTAGCCCATTTTACGATACTACAAAGATACAGGATTCTGGATGATTATTATTTTATTTATTTATTGCAACCTGAACATCACGTCCTCAGCCTCCCAGAAATGATGATATGGCCGTCATATGCTTTACCAGTGGAACAACAGGTGATGCTTATACTGTACAAACATATTCACACACGGATACTCCAGACGTATGCTAATAAATGTACGTATTCGTTCAGGAAACCCAAAGGGAGCGATGTTGTCACATGGGAATATTGTGTCCAACTGCTCTGCCTTCCTGAAACAAACACAGGTGAGTTTTCAATTTCATATTTGACATGAATAACTAGCTTGTACTTATTTGTGATTTTTTAATGCATTATTCCGTACAAAAGATAGATGCATTTACATTTGGATTTCTGAAGCACGTTCAAAAAAATTTAAGTGCAGACCAAAAAGTAACAGAGAGAGTTGGGAGTAAGGAGAGAATGGAGTGGTCTAAAAATGTCGATGGTAATTCCGTTTGGAGTACAGAATAGTTACTGATGAGTAAAATAGGACATATACAGTGGGGAAATATTAATAATGAGGAACAAGACCATGGTTTGTGACTGAGTCTGAGTATACAGTACCTATGTTAACAACTTGGCACATTGTTGCATCTTGCTCAGGAAATGAATTCGTACCAGATTCAATTTTCATGTCCAGCTGTAGTCAGTCTTAAACTGCCCACAGTCCTATTAGACACACAAGTCTTCAGAGATTGAGCTACCGCAGACTTCAGTCTCAGGCTAGGTTCAATGCTGTTTGTGTGTGTATTTTTTTGTGTATTATTGGGAATGCGTCCGCATACCTCCCTTTTGTGTTTTAGGCTACTTGTCCACTGGGTCCCAGGGATATCCACATTTCTTTTCTTCCCCTGGCTCACATGTTTGAGAGAGTTGTACAGGTATGTTTTGTTGTTTTCCCTTTTGACACCCTTATTGGAAGACAATGCTGTAATTCTTAATAAATAGTCGTGAACTTCATGCAATTAATGACACCACCACTGAATTCAAGCTGTTCTAGATTAACATTGATTGGTTAAATTGCTTTTGTTTTCATATAATGTACTTGAAATATATGTTTGTACTTTTTGAGAATCTCAGATCCAGCCATTAAATAGTCATACTTGCTGATATGTCAAAAGCAGCATTCTTTTAATTGCCAAAATAGTTTTCACTTACCATCTATAATGGTAATGCACCAGTTATTTTCCAAAATGATTTTTTTTAATGCTAAAATATAAATATTATCAACACTCATTCTTGTCAAGCACGACCATAGTGAGGATAAGTGGGAATGTGGAACGGTGGATGACTGGTGAGCACATCTCCCTCACAATTCTCAGGACTGGAATTCAAATCCTGGCCCCTTTTCCTCCTTGTGTGGAGTTTGCATGTTGTCCCCCTGCCTGCGTGGGTTTTCTCTGATTTCCACCCACATCCCCAAAACATGCAGGGTAGGTTGATTGAAGACTAAATTGCCAGTAGGTGTGAAAGTGAGTGCAAATGCTTTTGTTTAATCATGGCCCGGGGTGGCACACTGGTGTAGCTGTAGAGTGTTGGCCTCACAGTTCTGAGGTCTGGGGTTCAAATCCCGGCCCCGCCTGTTTGGAGTTTGGGTGTTCTCCCTGTGGATGTGTGGGTTTTCTTCAGGCACTCCGGTTTCCTCCCACAT
Source organism: Syngnathoides biaculeatus (assembly GCF_019802595.1). Lineage (NCBI taxonomy): Eukaryota > Metazoa > Chordata > Actinopteri > Syngnathiformes > Syngnathidae > Syngnathoides > Syngnathoides biaculeatus. Next base: position 4,429,300 of record NC_084650.1, read on the forward strand.
CTCAAAAACATGCACATTTAATTGGACACTCTAAATTGCTTCTAGGTGTTATTGTGAGTGCGACTGTTGTCTGTCTCCATGTGCCCTGTGCTTGGCTGGGAATCAGTTCAGAGTGTACCCCGCTTCCTGCTCGTAGACAGTTAGGATAGACTTCAGCATGCTAGCGGCCTTGTTAGGGATAAGCGATGTAGTGGATGGATGGATGTCAGATTATAATTTTTTTTACTAGCATTCCTGAACAGAAAATTTGTTTCAGTGGTTGTATTATACTTGATTAATTTCTGACTTTTGTCAGAGGACCATTGAACAGGCTAAAATTTTGGCATACTGTATAAAGGTGACTTCTGTCAAAATGGTAGTATTGAACTCACTGAAATTAAGAGTGCATGAAAGCACAAATGGTTTCTTATTTTTAATGACACATGTAACTTGTGTGAAGTGGTGTAGTTTAACGTTTTGCGATGCACATTTCCGTACTGATCTGTAAATTTGATGTGCAGGGAGTGATGATGGTTCAGGGATCCAAGGTTGGATATTTCCAGGGAGATATTCGTCTTCTGATGGATGACGTCTGCACACTAAAACCTACCGTGTTTCCTATGGTACCTCGCCTTCTAAATCGGATGTACGATAGGGTGGGTGAGCTTAATAAGTGACGCTTTTTGATGTGCAATAATGTATTCCTTTTGTTCATTTGATAAAACCTCAGATGACAATCTATAAATGTATTTCTATAGATCTTTGGGCAGGCCAACACTTCTGTGAAGCGGTGGCTGCTGGATTTTGCTTGCAGTCGAAAGCAAGCAGAGATGTTGAAAGGCATCGTAAGGAGAGACAGCATCTGGGATAGATTAATTTTCAGAAAGGTTCAGGTTAGTTAAAGCTCATTTTTTTTCACTATTTAGTCAACTGCTATATTTCCATTCATATTTGTTGTAGGAATGGCAACAGATTTATTGTGACTTTTACCATCTACTGGATTGGCAATTAATTCTTCTGCCTGTCACGATAGATCGCTGCGATAGATAGATGAACAAACATATATGTAGTTGTAATAAATAAAAACCTTCGGTCAAATTAAGTGAAATTGTATCATGTCTTGTGATGATCTCTCACGGTAGTGTGACACTGCATCTTGATACGTAATTGCGTTTACAGGACAGAGGTGACTTCCAGTAAGAGTTATTCTCCGATATCTGAATGTATGTACAGTAAATAATAATAAGATAATGAACAGGGTAGGCACTGAGCCATGAAACCTGTTGGCCAATGTGGCTAAACTGTAGCAAAATCTCCTTGCCACACTTAGTCACAACATCACTTGTGTTAATGTGGCTAAATCTTAAACCACACTGAGCGAGTCTTTGTCACTGGGAAGCCGATCAGCTTTAACTGTGTAGGCCCAATTAAAATTACTTAGTCATCAATCAGCTTTAGAGCTGAATGATTTTGGAAAATACAATTATTGAAATTGTGATTTAGTACGTGTTTTTTTTTAATAGGACGTTTCTCATTTTCAACATTAATCACTGAACACAAGAAATACATTTTTCTATGTGACCAACAAACCAATAAATAACTGTTTCCTGTAGGCCACGCCTAAATTTTATGATAATTGACATGAATAATCAATATTTATTTTACTATTAAAATGTAAAAAGAACACAAATTACATCACAGTTGAATGTTACTTTAACTGCATGCCTTGTAAAAATCTAATCGCCGTCGGCCTTGTCAACACGGCTCCGGGCGGGGTGGCTAGTCGCGGCGGAAGTGGATTGGATGGGGAGGCGGTTTGGCCATGATCCACATATCCTCTAAAGTTGGCTCGAAACAATAGGGTAATATTACCCCGATCATTATCTCGGTTGTGACATGTTCTCTTCTTCAAAAAGAAAGGGCGTGTTCGTCTCATTTAGTAGGTCTCAAAGCGTGTTTTCAATGGAAAATGTCTGGGGTGACCTCACGGGCAGTAGATGCAGCCACTTGGATGTCAAATGACACTTCTGTCACTTCGCGCATCGTCACGAGGGTCAAGGGAAGTGCTGGAGCTAAGAAAATGGATGGATGGATGGATGGATGATTAAAACCATGCATGTTAATCTCAGAAGATAACATGCCATCGTGCAGCAACACTTTATTAAATTTGTTTCATGTTAACCACAAGTTTATGTGCAAACTGTATACTGCTCAAAGGTCCCTGGACTAAAACTGAACTTGTTAAAAACATCCATCCATCTTGTGTACTGCTTTTCACAAGGATCGCGCGCATGCTGCAGCCTATCGCAGCTGTCTTCAAGCAAGAGGCAGGGTACACCCTGAACTGGTTGCCAGCAAATCGCAGGGCAGATATAAACAAACAACCATCGCACTCACAGTCACACCTTCGGGCAATTTAGAGTCTTCAATCAACCTACCACGGAAACTGGAGTGCCCATTTCCACGGCTGCTCAGCACAACAGCCAAAGTGGATTAGCGGTTTATAGATTGATGAAGAAGGCAGCAGGTTGGTTGCAATAAATATTGTGAATTGCAGTAGACATTAACAATCGCCACTTAAGACATACATTGCGGTAGTATGCATGGTTCAATAGCGGGCCAAGCAGTATCGGGTAAACCAGTCAGGCGTTTAGCGGTCAGTGGCTGGACAGTGGATTGAAGCATTTTACGAAGCAGTGGGAAACAATAACCACTAACACTGTTCATACAGTGCAGAATAAGCACACGCTAAATTTGATCTGGAAGCCCTTTTGCCGCAGTCAATTTTGATATGCCATTGCTGATAATGTGGCCCAAATTCGCTTTGCCACATCCTGTTTCAGTCAGCTATTGGCGAATGCGCAGCGTGAACCCTGAATGAGAGTTTTGAGAGATTTGGCTCATGCAAAAATGGCCTCAGGTTTTTTTTTAGAATGGCTCTGCCATACAGAAAGAATTGTTACCCAGAATCGTAATGTTGGTGGCAATAAAAGGGTGCCTTTTCCAACAGATTTGGTATTAAACTGCAGTATAAATTCAAAAATGGGCATGACTGTCATCAGTGATTGAGGAACTGATGATTTTAAAGGGATGCAGTTGGTCACGTTAGTTAAAAATTGGATCTTGTTCCCTCTACAGGCTAGTCTTGGGGGTTGCGTACGTCTGATGGTAACTGGCGCTGCACCCGTCTCTCCAAATGTTCTCACTTTCCTCCGAGCTGCATTAGGGTGTCAGGTAACAACTGCATTTCTGTAACTCTCACTTTGACCAAGTATATTAAGCTCTGGCATTTAATTGGTAGTAACCCAAATTTCTATCCTGTGGTTCTAATATTATGATAAGAAGAGTTTTCCAAACTCACAAAGACAGGAACACTAGTACCAGTTTTTTCCCCAATTTTAGTTCTATGAAGGCTATGGACAGACAGAGTGTACCGGTGGTTGCACTTTGACCATGCCAGGTGACTGGATTGCCGGTATGACACTCTTTCAGAGTTCACAAAAACTATTCTTGTATACAAGCAGAAAAGTGAGGGACTGTGTTTGACCTCATTTTCCAGGTCACGTTGGTGTGCCTTTGCCTTGTAACTCCATCAAGCTGGTAGATGTGGCTGAAATGAACTACCTGGCTCTAAATGGCGAAGGAGAGGTGACAGACGTCAAAGGTTACCAAATGTGCATTGACAATGCTAAATTTGTTTTTGTGTGTTTTAGGTGTGTGTGAAAGGTCCCAACGTGTTCCAGGGTTACCTGAAAGATCCGGAGAAGACTGCGGAGACTATTGATGCTGATGGATGGGTTCACACCGGGGACATTGGCAAATGGCTTCCTGTAAGGATTGGAATCTACACTTTTTGCAGTATTTTTGGGTGGAAAAGTGATGTTTAGATTTTGTACTCCTGTATGTTTGTCAAATGTTTGTTTGCAGAATGGCACGCTAAAGATTGTGGATAGGAAGAAGCACATCTTCAAACTGGCTCAGGGGGAATACATAGCTCCTGAGAAGATCGAGAATGTCTATTTGAGGAGTGATCCCGTGGCCCAGGTTTTTGTGCATGGTGACAGCCTACAGGTAAGGAAACAATGGTTTTCTGTAACTGTGAGAGTGAACATACAATATGATAATTGCAGAATTGCTGATTAGTGCAAATATTCAGACAATAATGATACGACCCTTACAGTAGCTCCTCTTGAGGAATTGCATTTGTGTTCTTTTCCACAGGCTTTTCTGGTAGCAGTGGTTGTTCCGGACCATGACTTCCTGTGTGCTTGGACCAAGAGGACCATGGGTCTGGAGGGCAGCTACAATACACTTTGCAGTAGTGTGGTAAGAACAAAAACCTTGCACTACTTTATGCTCAAAAATATGTTTCTTATCAGAGTAATACCTCAGTCCAACTATGGTATTAATTGAGACTTTTTTTTTTCTGACTGTACAGGACGTCAAGGCAGCCATCTTGGACGACATGGTGCGGCTCGGCAAGAACGCTGGTCTGAAGTCATTTGAGCAGGTATAAAAACATAATGAAAATGTAGATTTTGACACATTCACTATTTGCATTTGAGTACACGTCCTTGTTATGGTCCTGACGTGGTTATCTTTTACAACAAAATATTGTGTCTCTCAGGTGAAGGCCATATGTCTCCATCCTGAACTGTTCTCAGTAGACAATGGTCTGCTCACGCCAACACTGAAAGCCAAAAGGAACGAACTGAGACAACACTTTCGATCCCAGATTGATGAGCTATACGTTGGTGTCAAGATGTAGGACAACAAGAAGAAGTGTGGCTGGAACGATAGCTGTGAGCGAAGGGCAGACACACACCAAATGATGCAACATGCCATTTAACTCCAAAGGAACTTTTCACTTCAGACCTCATACTGTTAGCTTTTAGCGAAAGACATGCATTTTTTCCCCCATAATTTAAACAGGTTGCCAAGTGTCTTAATTGTCCTTCTTTGACATGCTATTATCCAAATACCCCAAAGATCTAGAATTATAATACTCTACAACATTCCTTTTTAACACTCGGCGTGAAGTTATTCGGTTTTGATTTCTTGTGGGGCCAATCCCATATGGATTTCATTTCCCTGACTGCTAGAAGCAAAGCTTCTTGAAACTGTCTTAAAAAGAATGTACAACAGCCACAGAGCTTCCTGACAGCAAACTACTGGAGAGGAAACTTTTTCCACTGTTGTGTGGAATTACTTGAGCTGATTTTTGTAGTAAATGCATTTTGCACATACAGTGGGCACCATCACCAAACTCAGCGATTCGCCCTCAATTTAATCAAATGTAAACTGGCCACTTATGAGCAGCTAACACTAATTTGTGCAACCAACAGAAGTCATTGCTGTGCTGCTTGGACATGGGTGGATAAAATCTGTGTGGGCCCATTTATGCACATTTAACATACTCCTGCATCTCAAACTGGCGACATTCAGGATTGCGTTCAAACAGACACGTTTTTGAAAACGGGGAGTTCACAAAACATTTACTTGGTTTTTTAATTTCATATTAATGGTTTGTCAGGGACTCCAAAGACCCAATTATTTGTACACAGAATACAGAATATGTAAATTTTTCACATTATTACTCATTTGAATGGTGATGGAAGAATGTTTATTGCCATAAAATTGTACACAAAAATAGAGAATTTTTACTTTTGAAAAAATTCATTTGCACTCCTACCGTTTAATGAACTAATACTCCATTATTGTTTTTGAACATTTAGTTTGACTAACATTACAACCAACCAACCAACCTTCTAACTAATGAAAATAAAAATCCACGGATAATTATCGTAATCAGAAAACTCAGGAAAAGAACAATTACAAGACAAAGGGAAGATTTTTTTCAACATGTCATTTTAACATTAAATAAATGTGATCAAGTTCTTTATAACTGAATTATGTAATTATTGAAATGTTTGTTGTGCTTGATATGATTTGTCCTCTATTTGTATATATTGATATTGTAATTTCATAAATGAAAAACAATGAAACAAGTTATTTGTACTGTTTCACCGTGAACGACGTAAAATGTTCCATGTGGAAATTTTTTGTTTTTATAGAATGACGTTTTGAGCTCCTTGCTGACGCCAAAGATAAACTATTGAGGTTAGAAAATTCTTTTCTTACTTTAGTAGGGAAAGAAAACCAAAAGACGAGTATGCCCGTATACAGTATTCTGCAGCATAAAGTTGCATTGAACGGCGTAAAATTACAAGGAACTGGGAGTCCCTTTTGCGTAAAAAAAAAAAAAAAAACGTTGATAAATTCTTATACGGTACTTAAAATATTTTTGCTTTTTAAATGTATACTTATTATCAGCATATTTTTTACGTTGGAAAAAAACTCCACTAATCTTCATGAAAATCGATTGAGGAAGAAGAAAGTTGCGATTCAGTGACCTACCCAACATGGCCACTACGTAGGCACGTCAAGTAATGGATACTCAATTTGGCACGTTAATCTAAAATTGATTTTTGCAGAGCACATTTACTGTTGGTTGGTGGGTGAATTTTGTTTTAAAAAACACAAAGAAAATTTAGATCCTCAACAAAACCTTTCTGTCGATTATGTGTTTTATTGTCATAGACATTTTATCCGGTGAAAAAAACGTAGCGTACACCACATTAGGAATGGTACAACCCGGAAGTAAAAAAAATTAGCGGGCTGTTTTTTTCTTTTTCAGTTTGAATTCGTTTGTAAACATCGGCGTTGGAGCTCAAACTCAACTTTGAACCCCAGAATGAGGTGATGTGAATGTGAATTTTATGTTTAAGGTTCATGTGCCTTTAAGCTCTTTATCTAGAGGTGTTGTTCTTAGATGATTTTAAAAAATCAGGTTTTTCAGTTCCCTAGTGCGTCCTTAAAGGTTTTTAATGCTTCAGTGGTTTTATTACCAAATTTAATTACAAAACGTTAAAAATGCATTATATCCATTATGTATATTTATTTTCCTTATTGATTCTTATGAAGTGCTACAAAAATAAAGATAAAAACACAAAGGTAAATACTAATACCAGGTATTTGTATCGGGCCGACCCTGGCCTTATTTCAACTGGTATCTGATGTTGTCACTGGTCACAGTTACCTCGGTGAGTACCCGAAAAGGCTAAAGACTAAATTTAGCTTCCTTTTTTTTTTATTTTTATTTTTTTTTTTTGCATTACATTTTTTTTCACCTTAGCTGTGCCTTAGCTCACTACAGTATATAGCAACATAATCACATCTTTTTGTTCCTCCCTACCTTCAATCTGTGTGCTTACTGTACCGCAAATCTGGAAACTCCCATTTACCCCCTTCTCCTTAGTGTCGACACAGAAGAAGACCTGTCTAATTTATCTGATCACACCAGATAAGTTAGGTGACAGTGGATCATTTTCAGCAGCACCCCTGATTATCTTTCACAGCACACTAGAGTGTCATGGTACTTTGGTTAGGAATCATTGAATATAAACAAGGGCGCAAACAAAAATATCCCAAAAAATCTCGAGACACTGGCCGCAAAGGTTGGAGACAGAAGTAAAGTACGTACCTTATGCCATCTAGTGAAAGAGAATTATTTGGATAACTTGCTGTTATGGTCTCAGTTTATCTTATGATGCAATGGTCTCAGTTTATCTTATGATGCAATCTATTTATGTATAATGTTAAACTGTTTAGGCGGCACGGTGATGTAGTTGGAAAGCGTTAGCCTCACAGTTCTGAGAACCTGGGTTCAATTGTGGCCCCGCCTGTGTGGAGTTTACATGTTCTCCCCGTGCCTGCATGGGTTTTCTCCAGCCACTGTGGTTTCCTCCCACATCCCAAAAACATGCAACATTGATTGGGCACTCTAAATTGTTCTTAGGTGTGATTATGAGTGCAACTATCATCTGTGCCCTTGACTGCCCGTTGTCAGCGGGGATCAGCTCTAGCACTCCTGCGACCCTTGTGAGGATAAGCGGCTCAGAAAATGGAGTGAAGACTTAAACTGTTTCATATAATAATCATGAACTTTGAAATGTATTGTAATGAACTGAGAATGAAGCACTTTCCCCTTGCTTCCACAGTACCAAAAAGGGCAGAGGAAACAAGGTGGCGCCCGTTAAACCAGTTGGCAACCAGGTCATCAACTGTCATCTTTTTTTCACTTATTTTCTCAGTATTTTACAACAAATGTATTTACGGTGTTATCATACTCATCCACCGCACCACTTCTCTTTTTTAGGGAAAAATGTTAATAGATGCCTGTAACACACTATGATAACAAACGTGTTACTCAGTTTGTTATAATGAAAGAAAATTATTTTTTTTCCTCCTGTTTGGCTCCCAGAAAACATTTTCTTTGGATTCTGACATCCAGTCTACCTTTGATAGTACTATTTTCATTGAAGGGCTACAGCAAGAAAATGGTGAGTCTTTCAATAACAAGATGATTTATTGACACTATCGTAATTCTATCATTATCTGAGTTTTTGTTGGTTTCACGTGAGAACTGTTCATTTCTGTTTTATTATTAGGTTTTAGTCTTGCTTTGGTTTGGTGTACCTGTCTCCCAGTCGTGCGTTCCTTGTCTGCTCGTCAAGTTATTTCCTCTACTCAGTCTCGTTAGCCCTGCTCCTGTTATCTATTTGTGTCTATTTTTGGATTGTATCTGTCCATCTTTATCCATCAATTGATGTGGTGCACAACAAGCAAATCATAAGAACAGTATCCAAAAATGTCTCGTCTGTTACAATGTACATTAAAATGACTGCCTTGTGTTGCCTAGATAATCCTCTGCACAGTACTGCTATAGAAGAAGATTTGAACACATCTGAAAAAGCCCAGGTGACAAAAACTAGAATGAGGAAGAACTTGACACAGAGAGCGAAAGAAAAGGTCAAAACCAGGTAACCATTTAAAACACTATCATTGTAAATCCCGATGGAAATAACAGTTACACTTTAAACACCGAATCATGATCATAAATTGACTGTATCTGTAAAAAAAAAAAAAAAAAAAAAACAGTTTCAGCAGTCACTGTCCCGCGTGCCATCGCACTCGCAGAATTGCACTGTCGAGCACGAAAAATAATGCACTTAAAATTTACTGTCTGTCTCTTGTGAAGATGCTGTTTGAAGCTGGGAAGAAATTGACCCCTCCGTACAGGGCACTTAACCACGCCTCCTGAAGTTACGTCACCCCACGCTTGCTAACCTCAGACAAACAATTAGCAAAAATGGCGTCGCAGGAAGAAAAGACGAGAGCGAAATTGTCCGATTTACCAACTGATTTTTCACTCGCATTCTTACCGAATAGTGAAATATCGTTGAAGAGCAGACAGCAGGGCTTCAAGTATTTCAGCGAGGGGTATTTCAATGGTATTTCCATGCATATCGACGGAGAAACCATCGATATTAGCGCGAGATCTTTCCGGAGTCAGAGGAAGACCGAGAAGCCACATAATATATTATAACCCAAAGACGAATTCGTCATTGACAGTTTCCTATTTTCGTGTTACCTATCACACTTGTGTGCAGAATCTGTATGTGTATCTGTATAGCCCTTTTGTGAACCGCCGTATGAAGGAAAAGAAGAAGGCGAGGCTTGATTTAAGAGTTGTTTCTCTCGTTTTCTTTGTGTAACGTCACGTGCTCCCCTCAATAATTATTCTTGAATTAGTGCCGAACCTACGTAAGTCCCGACCGAGTACGACAATCACTACTTTAGTGTCCTCAAACATCCTTCCTTCAGTCTTGGTGTCTCGTGCACGTCGAAGGCGTATTGAAAATCAAATATAAGGCTTACTTTCGTGCAAACATATCTGTTCCGGTTGATTTTAGATGGATTCAGTTGATCATGCGATCTTCCACAAAGTTTGATCCATCCAAGACATTTTTCGTACTCGGTCTTCGGTTTTGGAAAGGGTACGAATTGAACTCCACCAACTAGCCTATCAGGATACCTGTCGTCACTATTACAAAGTCCGTGACTACACCTCTTAACCATATCTATTGTTAAAGAACCCAAATACGTGATAAAACGCTAACAAAAGCTATACTGGACCATGCGACTTTGTCAGAGGTAATGGCGGACGCCAACAAGGGGCGTGGTTTATGCAGATCTCTGGCCTCTGATTGGTTAGCGACGCGGATGATGCAATTTCTACAGAGGGGTC
>NC_084650.1:4444428-4449428 GCF_019802595.1 Syngnathoides biaculeatus
GCAAATGGTGACATGTGCCTCAAATAAGTACAATAATTCAAGCATTGAAGAAATGAAACTGATATTAAAATTTTTGCTGTACTGGTAGAGCCCCAAACAAGGGACATTTTTTTCCACAAATACAGTTAAATTTAGTGTTGAAATTAATGGTTTGGGGGCTAACAAATTTCTAAAATTGCTTAGCTTCCGGGGGCTTTGCCCCCTTGGCCCACAACGGGGCGCTGCCCCTGCACCCTGCTGAGGGCCTTCAGCCCCCACACCCCCGGCTATTTTTCAGACTTTTTTCTCATTTGGCATTCTCATCCCTGAGAAAGAGAACTTGGGGTGCTTTGCCATCCCATAGTAGACAACTACAGCAAAAATGAAAGCATTTTATTAATTCTCTGGTGCTGTAATTTTCAGATTTCCACATATAAGGAGCTCAAGGTTCTGAAACGTAATAATGCCAAGGTAACCAACACAATTACTGCATTTTCTGGACAACAATGTCCACCGGTTAATATAGCCAAAATATGGTAGTCATATTTGTTTGCTATACAAGACAAGGAACAATTGCATATAACACATTGCACATGTAATCTCCATTCGTGTGTAACGATCTTGGAGTACAAATCAGCACTCTCAGTACTTGAGTAGCCAAACGATCCGGACTTGTGAAGAGGGTTCAGGTATATCGCCAATTGCCCATTGTTATTATTCCCTTAGTTTCTTTGTTTTTGAAGAAATACTGGTAGAATGCCTTACGGGAAAATTATATCTGTAACCACGTTATGTTTAGAAAGTTCATTTGATTTATTTAGTTGTTTTTACCTGTGTGTGTCAGGTGTGCTCCATAATCCATACCAAGACACAGAGACTTTTCAATGCCAAGGATGAGCTAATTAGGTGAGGTAACTATACGCTTTTCTACGCAAAGTAGAATGTCCTAAAGTTAATTTTCAGTTAAAATAATCAACAACAAAATGATCGGATTTTGTCAAGGAACTAAAAGATGGGTAACCTTAAACAAGTTGACGTTTTCTCCTGTAAAGGCTATATCTCTTCTTGTTGCATGGTTTAACCATTCTAAAGCATATCTTCGTGAAATGATTTATTCTGTTGGCTATGTTGGTGGTCACTTTTTGTACACTATGTCGTGTCCTATCTAATATATTTGCCATTTTTTGTGCTGTTCATATGTGTAGTAAGTTTAGGCTATCTCATAGATCAGGGGTCACTGACCATTTTGAGGCAGAGGACTACTTTGTGAGCACCGATCGTATGAGTTCATTCTCCATAAAATATGTATATTTTTCATAATTCCATTATACATTAGTTTAAACATTTCATAAATTTAAGCAAGCCAAATTCAAAATTTAAAGCACAATTAATAATAATTTGTGATCTGTGCTATTTTTAGAATATGCCTCATGGGCACCTTAAGTGGTCCTCGGAGGCAATCATGTGCCCGCGGGACCCGTCTTGGTGACCCCTGCCCTAGATAGTGCCCTCAATTCATCTTGAAAAGTAGTGAACAACCCACAGTCACTAGAAAAGCAATACAATATGCCCTTGCACATTTGTGGTTCCACGTACTCATAGATATTGCTCTCAAAGATTATTTTTCCTGCAGAATTGATGAAATATCAGAGATTTGAATCACAGTCCACACATTGCAGTAACTCTTAAACGCCAGCAAGTGTCCTCTTGGTTCCACCAATGCTTCCATTGGCTAAGAGAGTCCAACTTTTTGGTGTCGCTGTCACTTCAAAAGAAAGAGGAGTTTTTGATGACTACACTCTAGATTTCAGAATAAGAATCAGCTTTAATGGCCAAGTGTGTAAAAACACACAAGGAATTTTTCTCCGGCAGTTGGTGCTGCCCTGGTACGACATTCAGAACAAAGAACAAGGAACAACTTAGCAACAAGAACAAAGAACAAGAGACATTTCTGTTTATATGTACCATTCCTTATAAGAGTCGTGTAAGATGTAAAATCTTCTTCATTGAGAACATGTAAGAATTAAGTATGTTAACATCCTACATTGTGTTAAGCTTGTACAGAGTGCCTTTACACGTTCACGGTTCTTGTTTTAGACCAGTGCAATGTCAATTGTGCAAAGGGAACAGTTTAAAGTGACGAATCGTGCGGTTTGCAAAATATAAAAAAAGAAATGTAAAAATATATATTTATATATTTTATATATAAAACTAATACTAATACTGATTGGAACAGCAGGATGTGAGTGAGTGTCCTAACATGGCACACGGCATAAAAATAGTAGATTCGCTGATCAAGAATTTAATAACTTAATTGCCAGAGGGAAAAAAAACTGTTCGAATGCCTGCTACTTTTGACTTTCATCTATCTGTAGCGCTTTTCCCGACAGAAGGAGCTGGAAGAGCTGGTGTCCAGGATGTGGAGGATCCGAAAGGATCCTGCCTGCTCTGGACCTAGTTCGTGTTGGGTGCAAGTCCTCAATAGTGGGTAGCGTGGTGCCGCAATCCATTCAGCGGTTTTGATTGTCCGTTGCAGTCTGAGTTTGTCCTTTTTTGAGGGAACTACGCTTTGCTGTGACAATTGAGCCATAGTCACTACACCATTATCGATGCATTCATCAATTTCCTTTTGCTTATCCGAGGTTGATTCGCAGGGACAGTAGCTTTACCAGGGAAGCCTAGACTTCTCCCTCCCCAGCCACTTCCTCCCGCTCTTCCAAGGGGATCACAAGGTGTTACCAGGCAGTCCAAAAGACATAGTCTCTCCAGCGTGTCCTGGGTCATCCCTGAGGTCTCCTCGTGGTGGGACGTACCCGCAACGCCACACCAGGGAGGCATCCAGGAGACATCCTAACAGATGTCTGAGCCACCTCATCTGGCTCCTCTCAATGCGGAGGAGGAGCAGTTCTACTCTGAGCCCCTCCCAGAAGACTGAGCTTCTGACCTTATTTCTATCGGAGAGCATGGAGCCTCACCAGAATCCTCACACCCCCGGCCAGGGTTTTCTTCAGCTTTATTTTACCCGACTATCTGTGTTCCTACCCTAACCCCTGGTCATTAGCTGTAGGTCGTGACCAAAAGAACAAGATTCCAGATAAAAGTGGAAAAAAATGTTTTTTTTTGCTGCAGTATGTCGGAGCTCTCTCTTAGTGACAGGGTGAGAAGAGTGATCATCTGGCAGGGGCTCAGAGTAGACCTGCTGCTCCTCCGCATTGAGAGGAGCCAGATGAGGTGGCTTGGGCATCTGTTTAGGATGTTCCGGGCATGTCCTCACCAGGTGAAGACCACTTGGGCAGCCTAGGACACGCTGGAGAGACTATGTTTCTCAGTTTGCTTGGGAACGCCTCGGGAGAGCTGGAGAAAGTGGCTGCAGACGCCTCACTAAGCTGCCTCTCGAGCACAATTTCCATTCTTCCCTCACTTGTGAACAAAACTCTTAAGACTTGGGGCAAGATCTCAACCCTGATGTGGAGAGGGCACGCTACCCTTTTCCGAATGAGGACCATGGTATTTTTTTTTTTTACCAGAGGTGTCTTTCTGTATTGGGTATAGAAAAATTACTTTCGACAACAAACTACAAGAATAAATATTTTTAAGATAATAAGCCTAAAATGAAAATGATTCCATTGCTGTTTGTGATATGCGTATTTAGGTAAAAACTGTTCTTTTTTTCATTCTGGGATTGTTTTTTTTTTTTTATCCATGCTCTCTTTCTCTCTCAAAGAGATGTATTATAGATTACATTGTTTCCTCCCACATCCCAAAAACACGCATTAATTGAAGACTCTAAATTGCCCCTAACTGTGATTGTGAGTGCGACTGTTATCTGTCTCCATGTGCCCTGTGATTGGCTGGCAACCATTTCAGGCTATATCCTGCCTCCTGCCCAATAACAGCTGGGATTGGCTCCAGCATTCCTGCGACCCTCGTAAGGATAAGTGGCTCAGAAAACGGATGAATGGATTACAAAGTGCCCTCTGACTGTGGGTATTTGTAGATGTCTTCTTACTTCACGAAACAAACTGCTTGACACATTTAAATATGTCAGGTGAATATGTGCTAAGTTCTATGGCGATTTTTTTTTTCCCTCATTCTTTATTGCTGCAATGCCTTGGCATTTGCAGATTATGTATATTCCACACATTTTAAATAGCTCACAATTTACATATCATTCCAATGTTTTAGTTACGGCAATATCAGATACACCTAAATGTATTCACCTGTCGTGTCCCAGTACTGTACATAAGCCTGTATAAAATTTTCCCGCCCCCCCCCCCCTTTAACGCTTACAATATGTTTGAATTACAGGCAAAACATTTGGCTTTTTTACAATACTTGGTCCTTTAGTTGTTTAGCATTTCAACATAGAGAAAAATCTGCAGAAGTTGTCTGCTTTCTTGCTCATTCATGCCTTTAATTTTTTTGTTTGAATGTCATTGTCTTCTGCTGTAATGTGCTGATGTATGAAAAGAATGTAATTTTTGGATGGTTTTGATAGTCTAATAAAACCTAATGAAAATGCCTGCATACTTAGTAGGTTGTAGGAAATGGATGAAAGATTCCGAACACAGCCATACTGTTCAATCTCTATGAAAGCAAATGTTCCCTCTTTTTCAAGTCCTTTTTTGTCATCAGCAAGAATGCTATTTGTTAGACAAAGAACACCTCTCAACGTACTGATGTGGACATAAGATAATGTTAAAATTGTCAGGAGTAATGGTGCTTCATGTGAAGGATTGTCAATAAGTTCAGGGTGTGCTGTCTTCCTCAGGAGGAGCGCTTACAGACCGTTTCCTACAGTTAATAAAGTGTTTTGTCCAATAGTGCAGAGAGGCAACTTGACCTGCTTCAAAATGAGAAAACTGACCTTGAACTCAGATTACAAGATCTGCGAAGAAGCCAAGCCTTCCTCCAAGATATTCGAGAACTCAACCAAGTCTATCTAGACTACCGGCTTGCACATCCTAAAGAGAAAGAGACAGTAGGAGAACAAGTGTTGTCTGTTTAGAGATGCCATCAGT